>NW_026961578.1:0-108000 GCF_963924245.1 Chroicocephalus ridibundus | reverse complement strand
TAGCAGAGAGTTTCCCGGGACAGTGAAACCCTATATCAGAGACACTGAGAAGAAGCCCCAACGTTCCTTCCAGGCACTTTCAGTGTGGGTGCCTTCTCCACGTGGTTCCTGGTTTCACAGCAGCTCTGAAGAGAATGTTAGCAAAGAGGTAATCGGGACGACAGTGCAAACAGTACTCAAAGACAGGGAGAGCAAGCTCTCTCTTGGCACTTTGGATGTGGGACATACAGCGAGATGTTTGCTGCTTTTACATTTGGCTGTTGGGAGATTTACAGCACAAAGATATCTAGTTGATTTGAAGCAGTTCCGAGAAAGTCTAAACATAATCCTCACTTTTCCCTCCTGGCACTTTCCCTGTAGGAGATACCGCAAGACGTTTCTGTATATTGGGCACAGCGCTCTGCAGGGTGTTAGCAGAGAGTTTCCCGGGACAGTGAAACCCTATATCAGAGACACTGAGAAGAAGCCCCAACGTTCCTTCCAGGCACTTTCAGTGTGGGTGCCTTCTCCACGTGGTTCCTGGTTTCACTGCAGCTCTGAAGAGAATGTTAGCAAAGAGGTAATCGGGACAGTGCAAACAGTACTCAAAGACAGGGAGAGCAAGCTCTCTCTTGGCACTTTGGATGTGGGACATACAGCGAGATGTTTGCTGCTTTTACATTTGGCTGTTGGGAGATTTACAGCACAAAGATATCTAGTTGATTTGAAGCAGTTCCGAGAAAGTCTAAACATAATCCTCACTTTTCCCTCCTGGCACTTTCCCTGTAGGAGATACCGCAAGACGTTTCTGTATATTGGGCACAGCGCTCTGCAGGGTGTTAGCAGAGAGTTTCCCGGGACAGTGAAACCCTATATCAGAGACACTGAGAAGAAGCCCCAATGTTCCCTCCAGGCACTTTCAGTGTGGGTGCCTTCTCGACGTGGTTCCTGGTTTCACTGCAGCTCTGAAGAGAATGTTAGCAAAGAGGTAATCGGGACAGCGCAAACAGTACTCAAAGACAGGGAGAGCAAGCTCTCTCTTGGCACTTTGGATGTGGGACATACAGCGAGATGTTTGCTGCTTTTACATTTGGCTGTTGGGAGATTTACAGCACAAAGATATCTAGTTGATTTGAAGCAGTTCCGAGAAAGTCTAAACATAATCCTCACTTTTCCCTCCTGGCACTTTCCCTGTAGGAGATACCGCAAGACGTTTCTGTATATTGGGCACAGCGCTCTGCAGGGTGTTAGCAGAGAGTTTCCCGGGACAGTGAAACCCTATATCAGAGACATTGAGAAGAAGCCCCAACGTTCCTTCCAGGCACTTTCAGTGTGGGTGCCTTCTCCACGTGGTTCCTGGTTTCACTGCAGCTCTGAAGAGAATGTTAGCAAAGAGGTAATCGGGACAGTGCAAACAGTACTCAAAGACAGGGAGAGCAAGCTCTCTCTTGGCACTTTGGATGTGGGACATACAGCGAGATGTTTGCTGCTTTTGCGTTTGGCTGTTGGGAGATTTACAGCACAAAGATATCTAGTTGATTTGAAGCAGTTCCGAGAAAGTCTAAACATAATCCTCACTTTTCCCTCCTGGCACTTTCCCTGTAGGAGATACCGCAAGACGTTTCTGTATATTGGGCACAGCGCTCTGCAGGGTGTTAGCAGAGAGTTTCCCGGGACAGTGAAACCCTATATCAGAGACACTGAGAAGAAGCCCCAACGTTCCTTCCAGGCACTTTCAGTGTGGGTGCCTTCTCCACGTGGTTCCTGGTTTCACTGCAGCTCTGAAGAGAATGTTAGCAAAGAGGTAATCGGGACAGTGCAAACAGTACTCAAAGACAGGGAGAGCAAGCTCTCTCTTGGCACTTTGGATGTGGGACATACAGCGAGATGTTTGCTGCTTTTGCGTTTGGCTGTTGGGAGATTTACAGCACAAAGATATCTAGTTGATTTGAAGCAGTTCCGAGAAAGTCTAAACATAATCCTCACTTTTCCCTCCTGGCACTTTCCCTGTAGGAGATACCGCAAGACGTTTCTGTATATTGGGCACAGCGCTCTGCAGGGTGTTAGCAGAGAGTTTCCCGGGACAGTGAAACCCTATATCAGAGACACTGAGAAGAAGCCCCAACGTTCCTTCCAGGCACTTTCAGTGTGGGTGCCTTCTCCACGTGGTTCCTGGTTTCACAGCAGCTCTGAAGAGAATGTTAGCAAAGAGGTAATCGGGACGACAGTGCAAACAGTACTCAAAGACAGGGAGAGCAAGCTCTCTCTTGGCACTTTGGATGTGGGACATACAGCGAGATGTTTGCTGCTTTTACATTTGGCTGTTGGGAGATTTACAGCACAAAGATATCTAGTTGATTTGAAGCAGTTCCGAGAAAGTCTAAACATAATCCTCACTTTTCCCTCCTGGCACTTTCCCTGTAGGAGATACCGCAAGACGTTTCTGTATATTGGGCACAGCGCTCTGCAGGGTGTTAGCAGAGAGTTTCCCGGGACAGTGAAACCCTATATCAGAGACATTGAGAAGAAGCCCCAACGTTCCTTCCAGGCACTTTCAGTGTGGGTGCCTTCTCCACGTGGTTCCTGGTTTCACTGCAGCTCTGAAGAGAATGTTAGCAAAGAGGGAATCGGGACAGTGCAAACAGTACTCAAAGACAGGGAGAGCAAGCTCTCTCTTGGCACTTTGGATGTGGGACATACAGCGAGATGTTTGCTGCTTTTGCGTTTGGCTGTTGGGAGATTTACAGCACAAAGATATCTAGTTGATTTGAAGCAGTTCCGAGAAAGTCTAAACATAATCCTCACTTTTCCCTCCTGGCACTTTCCCTGTAGGAGACACCGCAAGACGTTTCTGTATATTGGGCACAGCGCTCTGCAGGGTGTTAGCAGAGAGTTTCCCGGGACAGTTAAACCCTATATCAGAGACACTGAGAAGAAGCCCCAATGTTCCCTCCAGGCACTTTCAGTGTGGGTGCCTTCTCCACGTGGTTCCTGGTTTCACTGCAGCTCTGAAGAGAATGTTAGCAAAGAGGTAATCGGGACAGCGCAAACAGTACTCAAAGACAGGGAGAGCAAGCTCTCTCTTGGCACTTTGGATGTGGGACATACAGCGAGATGTTTGCTGCTTTTACATTTGGCTGTTGGGAGATTTACAGCACAAAGATATCTAGTTGATTTGAAGCAGTTCCGAGAAAGTCTAAACATAATCCTCACTTTTCCCTCCTGGCACTTTCCCTGTAGGAGATACCGCAAGACGTTTCTGTATATTGGGCACAGCGCTCTGCAGGGTGTTAGCAGAGAGTTTCCCGGGACAGTGAAACCCTATATCAGAGACACTGAGAAGAAGCCCCAACGTTCCTTCCAGGCACTTTCAGTGTGGGTGCCTTCTCCACGTGGTTCCTGGTTTCACTGCAGCTCTGAAGAGAATGTTAGCAAAGAGGTAATCGGGACGACAGTGCAAACAGTACTCAAAGACAGGGAGAGCAAGCTCTCTCTTGGCACTTTGGATGTGGGACATACAGCGAGATGTTTGCTGCTTTTGCGTTTGGCTGTTGGGAGATTTACAGCACAAAGATATCTAGTTGATTTGAAGCAGTTCCGAGAAAGTCTAAACATAATCCTCACTTTTCCCTCCTGGCACTTTCCCTGTAGGAGATACCGCAAGACGTTTCTGTATATTGGGCACAGCGCTCTGCAGGGTGTTAGCAGAGAGTTTCCCGGGACAGTGAAACCCTATATCAGAGACACTGAGAAGAAGCCCCAACGTTCCTTCCAGGCACTTTCAGTGTGGGTGCCTTCTCCACATGGTTCCTGGTTTCACTGCAGCTCTGAAGAGAATGTTAGCAAAGAGGTAATCGGGACAGTGCAAACAGTACTCAAAGACAGGGAGAGCAAGCTCTCTCTTGGCACTTTGGATGTGGGACATACAGCGAGATGTTTGCTGCTTTTGCGTTTGGCTGTTGGGAGATTTACAGCACAAAGATATCTAGTTGATTTGAAGCAGTTCCGAGAAAGTCTAAACATAATCCTCACTTTTCCCTCCTGGCACTTTCCCTGTAGGAGATACCGCAAGACGTTTCTGTATATTGGGCACAGCGCTCTGCAGGGTGTTAGCAGAGAGTTTCCCGGGACAGTGAAACCCTATATCAGAGACAGTGAGAAGAAGCCCCAATGTTCCCTCCAGGCACTTTCAGTGTGGGTGCCTTCTCCACGTGGTTCCTGGTTTCACTGCAGCTCTGAAGAGAATGTTAGCAAAGAGGTAATCGGGACAGCGCAAACAGTACTCAAAGACAGGGAGAGCAAGCTCTCTCTTGGCACTTTGGATGTGGGACATACAGCGAGATGTTTGCTGCTTTTGCGTTTGGCTGTTGGGAGATTTACAGCACAAAGATATCTAGTTGATTTGAAGCAGTTCCGAGAAAGTCTAAACATAATCCTCACTTTTCCCTCCTGGCACTTTCCCTGTAGGAGATACCGCAAGACGTTTCTGTATATTGGGCACAGCGCTCTGCAGGGTGTTAGCAGAGAGTTTCCCGGGACAGTGAAACCCTATATCAGAGACACTGAGAAGAAGCCCCAACGTTCCTTCCAGGCACTTTCAGTGTGGGTGCCTTCTCCACGTGGTTCCTGGTTTCACAGCAGCTCTGAAGAGAATGTTAGCAAAGAGGTAATCGGGACGACAGTGCAAACAGTACTCAAAGACAGGGAGAGCAAGCTCTCTCTTGGCACTTTGGATGTGGGACATACAGCGAGATGTTTGCTGCTTTTGCGTTTGGCTGTTGGGAGATTTACAGCACAAAGATATCTAGTTGATTTGAAGCAGTTCCGAGAAAGTCTAAACATAATCCTCACTTTTCCCTCCTGGCACTTTCCCTGTAGGAGATACCGCAAGACGTTTCTGTATATTGGGCACAGCGCTCTGCAGGGTGTTAGCAGAGAGTTTCCCGGGACAGTGAAACCCTATATCAGAGACACTGAGAAGAAGCCCCAATGTTCCCTCCAGGCACTTTCAGTGTGGGTGCCTTCTCCACGTGGTTCCTGGTTTCACTGCAGCTCTGAAGAGAATGTTAGCAAAGAGGTAATCGGGACAGCGCAAACAGTACTCAAAGACAGGGAGAGCAAGCTCTCTCTTGGCACTTTGGATGTGGGACATACAGCGAGATTTTTGCTGCTTTTACATTTGGCTGTTGGGAGATTTACAGCACAAAGATATCTAGTTGATTTGAAGCAGTTCCGAGAAAGTCTAAACATAATCCTCACTTTTCCCTCCTGGCACTTTCCCTGTAGGAGATACCGCAAGACGTTTCTGTATATTGGGCACAGCGCTCTGCAGGGTGTTAGCAGAGAGTTTCCCGGGACAGTGAAACCCTATATCAGAGACATTGAGAAGAAGCCCCAACGTTCCTTCCAGGCACTTTCAGTGTGGGTGCCTTCTCCACGTGGTTCCTGGTTTCACTGCAGCTCTGAAGAGAATGTTAGCAAAGAGGTAATCGGGACAGTGCAAACAGTACTCAAAGACAGGGAGAGCAAGCTCTCTCTTGGCACTTTGGATGTGGGACATACAGCGAGATGTTTGCTGCTTTTGCGTTTGGCTGTTGGGAGATTTACAGCACAAAGATATCTAGTTGATTTGAAGCAGTTCCGAGAAAGTCTAAACATAATCCTCACTTTTCCCTCCTGGCACTTTCCCTGTAGGACATACCGCAAGACGTTTCTGTATATTGGGCACAGCGCTCTGCAGGGTGTTAGCAGAGAGTTTCCCGGGACAGTGAAACCCTATATCAGAGACACTGAGAAGAAGCCCCAACGTTCCTTCCAGGCACTTTCAGTGTGGGTGCCTTCTCCACGTGGTTCCTGGTTTCACTGCAGCTCTGAAGAGAATGTTAGCAAAGAGGTAATCGGGACAGTGCAAACAGTACTCAAAGACAGGGAGAGCAAGCTCTCTCTTGGCACTTTGGATGTGGGACATACAGCGAGATGTTTGCTGCTTTTGCGTTTGGCTGTTGGGAGATTTACAGCACAAAGATATCTAGTTGATTTGAAGCAGTTCCGAGAAAGTCTAAACATAATCCTCACTTTTCCCTCCTGGCACTTTCCCTGTAGGAGATACCGCAAGACGTTTCTGTATATTGGGCACAGCGCTCTGCAGGGTGTTAGCAGAGAGTTTCCCGGGACAGTGAAACCCTATATCAGAGACACTGAGAAGAAGCCCCAACGTTCCTTCCAGGCACTTTCAGTGTGGGTGCCTTCTCCACGTGGTTCCTGGTTTCACTGCAGCTCTGAAGAGAATGTTAGCAAAGAGGTAATCGGGACAGTGCAAACAGTACTCAAAGACAGGGAGAGCAAGCTCTCTCTTGGCACTTTGGATGTGGGACATACAGCGAGATATTTGCTGCTTTTGCGTTTGGCTGTTGGGAGATTTACAGCACAAAGATATCTAGTTGATTTGAAGCAGTTCCGAGAAAGTCTAAACATAATCCTCACTTTTCCCTCCTGGCACTTTCCCTGTAGGACATACCGCAAGACGTTTCTGTATATTGGGCACAGCGCTCTGCAGGGTGTTAGCAGAGAGTTTCCCGGGACAGTGAAACCCTATATCAGAGACACTGAGAAGAAGCCCCAACGTTCCTTCCAGGCACTTTCAGTGTGGGTGCCTTCTCCACGTGGTTCCTGGTTTCACTGCAGCTCTGAAGAGAATGTTAGCAAAGAGGTAATCGGGACAGTGCAAACAGTACTCAAAGACAGGGAGAGCAAGCTCTCTCTTGGCACTTTGGATGTGGGACATACAGCGAGATGTTTGCTGCTTTTGCGTTTGGCTGTTGGGAGATTTACAGCACAAAGATATCTAGTTGATTTGAAGCAGTTCCGAGAAAGTCTAAACATAATCCTCACTTTTCCCTCCTGGCACTTTCCCTGTAGGAGATACCGCAAGACGTTTCTGTATATTGGGCACAGCGCTCTGCAGGGTGTTAGCAGAGAGTTTCCCAGGACAGTGAAACCCTATATCAGAGACACTGAGAAGAAGCCCCAACGTTCCTTCCAGGCACTTTCAGTGTGGGTGCCTTCTCCACGTGGTTCCTGGTTTCACTGCAGCTCTGAAGAGAATGTTAGCAAAGAGGTAATCGGGACGACAGTGCAAACAGTACTCAAAGACAGGGAGAGCAAGCTCTCTCTTGGCACTTTGGATGTGGGACATACAGCGAGATGTTTGCTGCTTTTACATTTGGCTGTTGGGAGATTTACAGCACAAAGATATCTAGTTGATTTGAAGCAGTTCCGAGAAAGTCTAAACATAATCCTCACTTTTCCCTCCTGGCACTTTCCCTGTAGGACATACCGCAAGACGTTTCTGTATATTAGGCACAGCGCTCTGCAGGGTGTTAGCAGAGAGTTTCCCGGGACCGTGAAACCCTATATCAGAGACACTGAGAAGAAGCCCCAACGTTCCTTCCAGGCACTTTCAGTGTGGGTGCCTTCTCCACGTGGTTCCTGGTTTCACTGCAGCTCTGAAGAGAATGTTAGCAAAGAGGTAATCGGGACAGTGCAAACAGTACTCAAAGACAGGGAGAGCAAGCTCTCTCTTGGCACTTTGGATGTGGGACATACAGCGAGATGTTTGCTGCTTTTGCGTTTGGCTGTTGGGAGATTTACAGCACAAAGATATCTAGTTGATTTGAAGCAGTTCCGAGAAAGTCTAAACATAATCCTCACTTTTCCCTCCTGGCACTTTCCCTGTAGGAGATACCGCAAGACGTTTCTGTATATTGGGCACAGCGCTCTGCAGGGTGTTAGCAGAGAGTTTCCCGGGACAGTGAAACCCTATATCAGAGACACTGAGAAGAAGCCCCAACGTTCCTTCCAGGCACTTTCAGTGTGGGTGCCTTCTCCACGTGGTTCCTGGTTTCACAGCAGCTCTGAAGAGAATGTTAGCAAAGAGGTAATCGGGACGACAGTGCAAACAGTACTCAAAGACAGGGAGAGCAAGCTCTCTCTTGGCACTTTGGATGTGGGACATACAGCGAGATGTTTGCTGCTTTTACATTTGGCTGTTGGGAGATTTACAGCACAAAGATATCTAGTTGATTTGAAGCAGTTCCGAGAAAGTCTAAACATAATCCTCACTTTTCCCTCCTGGCACTTTCCCTGTAGGAGATACCGCAAGACGTTTCTGTATATTGGGCACAGCGCTCTGCAGGGTGTTAGCAGAGAGTTTCCCGGGACAGTGAAACCCTATATCAGAGACACTGAGAAGAAGCCCCAACGTTCCTTCCAGGCACTTTCAGTGTGGGTGCCTTCTCCACGTGGTTCCTGGTTTCACTGCAGCTCTGAAGAGAATGTTAGCAAAGAGGTAATCGGGACAGTGCAAACAGTACTCAAAGACAGGGAGAGCAAGCTCTCTCTTGGCACTTTGGATGTGGGACATACAGCGAGATGTTTGCTGCTTTTGCGTTTGGCTGTTGGGAGATTTACAGCACAAAGATATCTAGTTGATTTGAAGCAGTTCCGAGAAAGTCTAAACATAATCCTCACTTTTCCCTCCTGGCACTTTCCCTGTAGGAGATACCGCAAGACGTTTCTGTATATTGGGCACAGCGCTCTGCAGGGTGTTAGCAGAGAGTTTCCCAGGACAGTGAAACCCTATATCAGAGACACTGAGAAGAAGCCCCAACGTTCCTTCCAGGCACTTTCAGTGTGGGTGCCTTCTCGACGTGGTTCCTGGTTTCACAGCAGCTCTGAAGAGAATGTTAGCAAAGAGGTAATCGGGACGACAGTGCAAACAGTACTCAAAGACAGGGAGAGCAAGCTCTCTCTTGGCACTTTGGATGTGGGACATACAGCGAGATGTTTGCTGCTTTTACATTTGGCTGTTGGGAGATTTACAGCACAAAGATATCTAGTTGATTTGAAGCAGTTCTGAGAAAGTCTAAACATAATCCTCACTTTTCCCTCCTGGCACTTTCCCTGTAGGAGATACCGCAAGACGTTTCTGTATATTGGGCACAGCGCTCTGCAGGGTGTTAGCAGAGAGTTTCCCGGGACAGTGAAACCCTATATCAGAGACATTGAGAAGAAGCCCCAATGTTCCTTCCAGGCACTTTCAGTGTGGGTGCCTTCTCCACGTGGTTCCTGGTTTCACTGCAGCTCTGAAGAGAATGTTAGCAAAGAGGTAATCGGGACAGTGCAAACAGTACTCAAAGACAGGGAGAGCAAGCTCTCTCTTGGCACTTTGGATGTGGGACATACAGCGAGATGTTTGCTGCTTTTGCGTTTGGCTGTTGGGAGATTTACAGCACAAAGATATCTAGTTGATTTGAAGCAGTTCCGAGAAAGTCTAAACATAATCCTCACTTTTCCCTCCTGGCACTTTCCCTGTAGGAGATACCGCAAGACGTTTCTGTATATTGGGCACAGCGCTCTGCAGGGTGTTAGCAGAGAGTTTCCCGGGACAGTGAAACCCTATATGAGAGACACTGAGAAGAAGCCCCAACGTTCCTTCCAGGCACTTTCAGTGTGGGTGCCTTCTCCACGTGGTTCCTGGTTTCACTGCAGCTCTGAAGAGAATGTTAGCAAAGAGGTAATCGGGACAGTGCAAACAGTACTCAAAGACAGGGAGAGCAAGCTCTCTCTTGGCACTTTGGATGTGGGACATACAGCGAGATGTTTGCTGCTTTTGCGTTTGGCTGTTGGGAGATTTACAGCACAAAGATATCTAGTTGATTTGAAGCAGTTCCGAGAAAGTCTAAACATAATCCTCACTTTTCCCTCCTGGCACTTTCCCTGTAGGAGATACCGCAAGACGTTTCTGTATATTGGGCACAGCGCTCTGCAGGGTGTTAGCAGAGAGTTTCCCGGGACAGTGAAACCCTATATCAGAGACACTGAGAAGAAGCCCCAACGTTCCTTCCAGGCACTTTCAGTGTGGGTGCCTTCTCCACGTGGTTCCTGGTTTCACTGCAGCTCTGAAGAGAATGTTAGCAAAGAGGTAATCGGGACAGTGCAAACAGTACTCAAAGACAGGGAGAGCAAGCTCTCTCTTGGCACTTTGGATGTGGGACATACAGCGAGATGTTTGCTGCTTTTGCGTTTGGCTGTTGGGAGATTTACAGCACAAAGATATCTAGTTGATTTGAAGCAGTTCCGAGAAAGTCTAAACATAATCCTCACTTTTCCCTCCTGGCACTTTCCCTGTAGGAGATACCGCAAGACGTTTCTGTATATTGGGCACAGCGCTGTGCAGGGTGTTAGCAGAGAGTTTCCCGGGACAGTGAAACCCTATATCAGAGACACTGAGAAGAAGCCCCAACGTTCCTTCCAGGCACTTTCAGTGTGGGTGCCTTCTCCACGTGGTTCCTGGTTTCACAGCAGCTCTGAAGAGAATGTTAGCAAAGAGGTAATCGGGACGACAGTGCAAACAGTACTCAAAGACAGGGAGAGCAAGCTCTCTCTTGGCACTTTGGATGTGGGACATACAGCGAGATGTTTGCTGCTTTTACATTTGGCTGTTGGGAGATTTACAGCACAAAGATATCTAGTTGATTTGAAGCAGTTCCGAGAAAGTCTAAACATAATCCTCACTTTTCCCTCCTGGCACTTTCCCTGTAGGAGATACCGCAAGACGTTTCTGTATATTGGGCACAGCGCTCTGCAGGGTGTTAGCAGAGAGTTTCCCGGGACAGTGAAACCCTATATCAGAGACATTGAGAAGAAGCCCCAACGTTCCTTCCAGGCACTTTCAGTGTGGGTGCCTTCTCCACGTGGTTCCTGGTTTCACTGCAGCTCTGAAGAGAATGTTAGCAAAGAGGGAATCGGGACAGTGCAAACAGTACTCAAAGACAGGGAGAGCAAGCTCTCTCTTGGCACTTTGGATGTGGGACATACAGCGAGATGTTTGCTGCTTTTGCGTTTGGCTGTTGGGAGATTTACAGCACAAAGATATCTAGTTGATTTGAAGCAGTTCCGAGAAAGTCTAAACATAATCCTCACTTTTCCCTCCTGGCACTTTCCCTGTAGGAGACACCGCAAGACGTTTCTGTATATTGGGCACAGCGCTCTGCAGGGTGTTAGCAGAGAGTTTCCCGGGACAGTGAAACCCTATATCAGAGACACTGAGAAGAAGCCCCAATGTTCCCTCCAGGCACTTTCAGTGTGGGTGCCTTCTCCACGTGGTTCCTGGTTTCACTGCAGCTCTGAAGAGAATGTTAGCAAAGAGGTAATCGGGACAGCGCAAACAGTACTCAAAGACAGGGAGAGCAAGCTCTCTCTTGGCACTTTGGATGTGGGACATACAGCGAGATGTTTGCTGCTTTTACATTTGGCTGTTGGGAGATTTACAGCACAAAGATATCTAGTTGATTTGAAGCAGTTCCGAGAAAGTCTAAACATAATCCTCACTTTTCCCTCCTGGCACTTTCCCTGTAGGAGATACCGCAAGACGTTTCTGTATATTGGGCACAGCGCTCTGCAGGGTGTTAGCAGAGAGTTTCCCGGGACAGTGAAACCCTATATCAGAGACACTGAGAAGAAGCCCCAACGTTCCTTCCAGGCACTTTCAGTGTGGGTGCCTTCTCCACGTGGTTCCTGGTTTCACTGCAGCTCTGAAGAGAATGTTAGCAAAGAGGTAATCGGGACGACAGTGCAAACAGTACTCAAAGACAGGGAGAGCAAGCTCTCTCTTGGCACTTTGGATGTGGGACATACAGCGAGATGTTTGCTGCTTTTGCGTTTGGCTGTTGGGAGATTTACAGCACAAAGATATCTAGTTGATTTGAAGCAGTTCCGAGAAAGTCTAAACATAATCCTCACTTTTCCCTCCTGGCACTTTCCCTGTAGGACATACCGCAAGACGTTTCTGTATATTGGGCACAGCGCTCTGCAGGGTGTTAGCAGAGAGTTTCCCGGGACAGTGAAACCCTATATCAGAGACACTGAGAAGAAGCCCCAACGTTCCTTCCAGGCACTTTCAGTGTGGGTGCCTTCTCCACATGGTTCCTGGTTTCACTGCAGCTCTGAAGAGAATGTTAGCAAAGAGGTAATCGGGACAGTGCAAACAGTACTCAAAGACAGGGAGAGCAAGCTCTCTCTTGGCACTTTGGATGTGGGACATACAGCGAGATGTTTGCTGCTTTTGCGTTTGGCTGTTGGGAGATTTACAGCACAAAGATATCTAGTTGATTTGAAGCAGTTCCGAGAAAGTCTAAACATAATCCTCACTTTTCCCTCCTGGCACTTTCCCTGTAGGAGATACCGCAAGACGTTTCTGTATATTGGGCACAGCGCTCTGCAGGGTGTTAGCAGAGAGTTTCCCGGGACAGTGAAACCCTATATCAGAGACAGTGAGAAGAAGCCCCAATGTTCCCTCCAGGCACTTTCAGTGTGGGTGCCTTCTCCACGTGGTTCCTGGTTTCACTGCAGCTCTGAAGAGAATGTTAGCAAAGAGGTAATCGGGACAGCGCAAACAGTACTCAAAGACAGGGAGAGCAAGCTCTCTCTTGGCACTTTGGATGTGGGACATACAGCGAGATGTTTGCTGCTTTTGCGTTTGGCTGTTGGGAGATTTACAGCACAAAGATATCTAGTTGATTTGAAGCAGTTCCGAGAAAGTCTAAACATAATCCTCACTTTTCCCTCCTGGCACTTTCCCTGTAGGAGATACCGCAAGACGTTTCTGTATATTGGGCACAGCGCTCTGCAGGGTGTTAGCAGAGAGTTTCCCGGGACAGTGAAACCCTATATCAGAGACATTGAGAAGAAGCCCCAACGTTCCTTCCAGGCACTTTCAGTGTGGGTGCCTTCTCCACGTGGTTCCTGGTTTCACTGCAGCTCTGAAGAGAATGTTAGCAAAGAGGTAATCGGGACAGTGCAAACAGTACTCAAAGACAGGGAGAGCAAGCTCTCTCTTGGCACTTTGGATGTGGGACATACAGCGAGATGTTTGCTGCTTTTGCGTTTGGCTGTTGGGAGATTTACAGCACAAAGATATCTAGTTGATTTGAAGCAGTTCCGAGAAAGTCTAAACATAATCCTCACTTTTCCCTCCTGGCACTTTCCCTGTAGGACATACCGCAAGACGTTTCTGTATATTGGGCACAGCGCTCTGCAGGGTGTTAGCAGAGAGTTTCCCGGGACAGTGAAACCCTATATCAGAGACACTGAGAAGAAGCCCCAACGTTCCTTCCAGGCACTTTCAGTGTGGGTGCCTTCTCCACGTGGTTCCTGGTTTCACTGCAGCTCTGAAGAGAATGTTAGCAAAGAGGGAATCGGGACAGTGCAAACAGTACTCAAAGACAGGGAGAGCAAGCTCTCTCTTGGCACTTTGGATGTGGGACATACAGCGAGATGTTTGCTGCTTTTGCGTTTGGCTGTTGGGAGATTTACAGCACAAAGATATCTAGTTGATTTGAAGCAGTTCCGAGAAAGTCTAAACATAATCCTCACTTTTCCCTCCTGCCACTTTCCCTGTAGGAGATACCGCAAGACGTTTCTGTATATTGGGCACAGCGCTCTGCAGGGTGTTAGCAGAGAGTTTCCCGGGACAGTGAAACCCTATATCAGAGACACTGAGAAGAAGCCCCAATGTTCCCTCCAGGCACTTTCAGTGTGGGTGCCTTCTCCACGTGGTTCCTGGTTTCACTGCAGCTCTGAAGAGAATGTTAGCAAAGAGGTAATCGGGACGACAGTGCAAACAGTACTCAAAGACAGGGAGAGCAAGCTCTCTCTTGGCACTTTGGATGTGGGACATACAGCGAGATGTTTGCTGCTTTTACATTTGGCTGTTGGGAGATTTACAGCACAAAGATATCTAGTTGATTTGAAGCAGTTCCAAGAAAGTCTAAACATAATCCTCACTTTTCCCTCCTGGCACTTTCCCTGTAGGAGATACCGCAAGACGTTTCTGTATATTGGGCACAGCGCTCTGCAGGGTGTTAGCAGAGAGTTTCCCGGGACAGTGAAACCCTATATCAGAGACATTGAGAAGAAGCCCCAACGTTCCTTCCAGGCACTTTCAGTGTGGGTGCCTTCTCCACGTGGTTCCTGGTTTCACTGCAGCTCTGAAGAGAATGTTAGCAAAGAGGTAATCGGGACAGTGCAAACAGTACTCAAAGACAGGGAGAGCAAGCTCTCTCTTGGCACTTTGGATGTGGGACATACAGCGAGATATTTGCTGCTTTTGCGTTTGGCTGTTGGGAGATTTACAGCACAAAGATATCTAGTTGATTTGAAGCAGTTCCGAGAAAGTCTAAACATAATCCTCACTTTTCCCTCCTGGCACTTTCCCTGTAGGACATACCGCAAGACGTTTCTGTATATTGGGCACAGCGCTCTGCAGGGTGTTAGCAGAGAGTTTCCCGGGACAGTGAAACCCTATATCAGAGACACTGAGAAGAAGCCCCAACGTTCCTTCCAGGCACTTTCAGTGTGGGTGCCTTCTCCACGTGGTTCCTGGTTTCACTGCAGCTCTGAAGAGAATGTTAGCAAAGAGGTAATCGGGACAGTGCAAACAGTACTCAAAGACAGGGAGAGCAAGCTCTCTCTTGGCACTTTGGATGTGGGACATACAGCGAGATGTTTGCTGCTTTTGCGTTTGGCTGTTGGGAGATTTACAGCACAAAGATATCTAGTTGATTTGAAGCAGTTCCGAGAAAGTCTAAACATAATCCTCACTTTTCCCTCCTGGCACTTTCCCTGTAGGAGATACCGCAAGACGTTTCTGTATATTGGGCACAGCGCTCTGCAGGGTGTTAGCAGAGAGTTTCCCAGGACAGTGAAACCCTATATCAGAGACACTGAGAAGAAGCCCCAACGTTCCTTCCAGGCACTTTCAGTGTGGGTGCCTTCTCCACGTGGTTCCTGGTTTCACTGCAGCTCTGAAGAGAATGTTAGCAAAGAGGTAATCGGGACGACAGTGCAAACAGTACTCAAAGACAGGGAGAGCAAGCTCTCTCTTGGCACTTTGGATGTGGGACATACAGCGAGATGTTTGCTGCTTTTACATTTGGCTGTTGGGAGATTTACAGCACAAAGATATCTAGTTGATTTGAAGCAGTTCCGAGAAAGTCTAAACATAATCCTCACTTTTCCCTCCTGGCACTTTCCCTGTAGGACATACCGCAAGACGTTTCTGTATATTAGGCACAGCGCTCTGCAGGGTGTTAGCAGAGAGTTTCCCGGGACCGTGAAACCCTATATCAGAGACACTGAGAAGAAGCCCCAACGTTCCTTCCAGGCACTTTCAGTGTGGGTGCCTTCTCCACGTGGTTCCTGGTTTCACTGCAGCTCTGAAGAGAATGTTAGCAAAGAGGTAATCGGGACGACAGTGCAAACAGTACTCAAAGACAGGGAGAGCAAGCTCTCTCTTGGCACTTTGGATGTGGGACATACAGCGAGATGTTTGCTGCTTTTACATTTGGCTGTTGGGAGATTTACAGCACAAAGATATCTAGTTGATTTGAAGCAGTTCCGAGAAAGTCTAAACATAATCCTCACTTTTCCCTCCTGGCACTTTCCCTGTAGGAGATACCGCAAGACGTTTCTGTATATTGGGCACAGCGCTCTGCAGGGTGTTAGCAGAGAGTTTCCCGGGACAGTGAAACCCTATATCAGAGACACTGAGAAGAAGCCCCAACGTTCCTTCCAGGCACTTTCAGTGTGGGTGCCTTCTCCACGTGGTTCCTGGTTTCACTGCAGCTCTGAAGAGAATGTTAGCAAAGAGGTAATCGGGACAGTGCAAACAGTACTCAAAGACAGGGAGAGCAAGCTCTCTCTTGGCACTTTGGATGTGGGACATACAGCGAGATGTTTGCTGCTTTTGCGTTTGGCTGTTGGGAGATTTACAGCACAAAGATATCTAGTTGATTTGAAGCAGTTCCGAGAAAGTCTAAACATAATCCTCACTTTTCCCTCCTGGCACTTTCCCTGTAGGAGATACCGCAAGACGTTTCTGTATATTGGGCACAGCGCTCTGCAGGGTGTTAGCAGAGAGTTTCCCGGGACAGTGAAACCCTATATCAGAGACACTGAGAAGAAGCCCCAACGTTCCTTCCAGGCACTTTCAGTGTGGGTGCCTTCTCCACGTGGTTCCTGGTTTCACAGCAGCTCTGAAGAGAATGTTAGCAAAGAGGTAATCGGGACGACAGTGCAAACAGTACTCAAAGACAGGGAGAGCAAGCTCTCTCTTGGCACTTTGGATGTGGGACATACAGCGAGATGTTTGCTGCTTTTACATTTGGCTGTTGGGAGATTTACAGCACAAAGATATCTAGTTGATTTGAAGCAGTTCCGAGAAAGTCTAAACATAATCCTCACTTTTCCCTCCTGGCACTTTCCCTGTAGGAGATACCGCAAGACGTTTCTGTATATTGGGCACAGCGCTCTGCAGGGTGTTAGCAGAGAGTTTCCCGGGACAGTGAAACCCTATATCAGAGACACTGAGAAGAAGCCCCAACGTTCCTTCCAGGCACTTTCAGTGTGGGTGCCTTCTCCACGTGGTTCCTGGTTTCACTGCAGCTCTGAAGAGAATGTTAGCAAAGAGGTAATCGGGACAGTGCAAACAGTACTCAAAGACAGGGAGAGCAAGCTCTCTCTTGGCACTTTGGATGTGGGACATACAGCGAGATGTTTGCTGCTTTTGCGTTTGGCTGTTGGGAGATTTACAGCACAAAGATATCTAGTTGATTTGAAGCAGTTCCGAGAAAGTCTAAACATAATCCTCACTTTTCCCTCCTGGCACTTTCCCTGTAGGAGATACCGCAAGACGTTTCTGTATATTGGGCACAGCGCTCTGCAGGGTGTTAGCAGAGAGTTTCCCAGGACAGTGAAACCCTATATCAGAGACACTGAGAAGAAGCCCCAACGTTCCTTCCAGGCACTTTCAGTGTGGGTGCCTTCTCGACGTGGTTCCTGGTTTCACAGCAGCTCTGAAGAGAATGTTAGCAAAGAGGTAATCGGGACGACAGTGCAAACAGTACTCAAAGACAGGGAGAGCAAGCTCTCTCTTGGCACTTTGGATGTGGGACATACAGCGAGATGTTTGCTGCTTTTACATTTGGCTGTTGGGAGATTTACAGCACAAAGATATCTAGTTGATTTGAAGCAGTTCTGAGAAAGTCTAAACATAATCCTCACTTTTCCCTCCTGGCACTTTCCCTGTAGGAGATACCGCAAGACGTTTCTGTATATTGGGCACAGCGCTCTGCAGGGTGTTAGCAGAGAGTTTCCCGGGACAGTGAAACCCTATATCAGAGACATTGAGAAGAAGCCCCAATGTTCCTTCCAGGCACTTTCAGTGTGGGTGCCTTCTCCACGTGGTTCCTGGTTTCACTGCAGCTCTGAAGAGAATGTTAGCAAAGAGGTAATCGGGACAGTGCAAACAGTACTCAAAGACAGGGAGAGCAAGCTCTCTCTTGGCACTTTGGATGTGGGACATACAGCGAGATGTTTGCTGCTTTTACATTTGGCTGTTGGGAGATTTACAGCACAAAGATATCTAGTTGATTTGAAGCAGTTCCGAGAAAGTCTAAACATAATCCTCACTTTTCCCTCCTGGCACTTTCCCTGTAGGAGATACCGCAAGACGTTTCTGTATATTGGGCACAGCGCTCTGCAGGGTGTTAGCAGAGAGTTTCCCGGGACAGTGAAACCCTATATCAGAGACACTGAGAAGAAGCCCCAACGTTCCTTCCAGGCACTTTCAGTGTGGGTGCCTTCTCCACATGGTTCCTGGTTTCACTGCAGCTCTGAAGAGAATGTTAGCAAAGAGGTAATCGGGACAGTGCAAACAGTACTCAAAGACAGGGAGAGCAAGCTCTCTCTTGGCACTTTGGATGTGGGACATACAGCGAGATGTTTGCTGCTTTTGCGTTTGGCTGTTGGGAGATTTACAGCACAAAGATATCTAGTTGATTTGAAGCAGTTCCGAGAAAGTCTAAACATAATCCTCACTTTTCCCTCCTGGCACTTTCCCTGTAGGAGATACCGCAAGACGTTTCTGTATATTGGGCACAGCGCTCTGCAGGGTGTTAGCAGAGAGTTTCCCAGGACAGTGAAACCCTATATCAGAGACACTGAGAAGAAGCCCCAACGTTCCTTCCAGGCACTTTCAGTGTGGGTGCCTTCTCCACGTGGTTCCTGGTTTCACTGCAGCTCTGAAGAGAATGTTAGCAAAGAGGTAATCGGGACGACAGCGCAAACAGTACTCAAAGACAGGGAGAGCAAGCTCTCTCTTGGCACTTTGGATGTGGGACATACAGCGAGATGTTTGCTGCTTTTACATTTGGCTGTTGGGAGATTTACAGCACAAAGATATCTAGTTGATTTGAAGCAGTTCTGAGAAAGTCTAAACATAATCCTCACTTTTCCCTCCTGGCACTTTCCCTGTAGGAGATACCGCAAGACGTTTCTGTATATTGGGCACAGCGCTCTGCAGGGTGTTAGCAGAGAGTTTCCCGGGACAGTGAAACCCTATATCAGAGACATTGAGAAGAAGCCCCAATGTTCCTTCCAGGCACTTTCAGTGTGGGTGCCTTCTCCACGTGGTTCCTGGTTTCACTGCAGCTCTGAAGAGAATGTTAGCAAAGAGGTAATCGGGACAGTGCAAACAGTACTCAAAGACAGGGAGAGCAAGCTCTCTCTTGGCACTTTGGATGTGGGACATACAGCGAGATGTTTGCTGCTTTTGCGTTTGGCTGTTGGGAGATTTACAGCACAAAGATATCTAGTTGATTTGAAGCAGTTCCGAGAAAGTCTAAACATAATCCTCACTTTTCCCTCCTGGCACTTTCCCTGTAGGAGATACCGCAAGACGTTTCTGTATATTGGGCACAGCGCTCTGCAGGGTGTTAGCAGAGAGTTTCCCGGGACAGTGAAACCCTATATCAGAGACACTGAGAAGAAGCCCCAACGTTCCTTCCAGGCACTTTCAGTGTGGGTGCCTTCTCCACATGGTTCCTGGTTTCACTGCAGCTCTGAAGAGAATGTTAGCAAAGAGGTAATCGGGACAGTGCAAACAGTACTCAAAGACAGGGAGAGCAAGCTCTCTCTTGGCACTTTGGATGTGGGACATACAGCGAGATGTTTGCTGCTTTTGCGTTTGGCTGTTGGGAGATTTACAGCACAAAGATATCTAGTTGATTTGAAGCAGTTCCGAGAAAGTCTAAACATAATCCTCACTTTTCCCTCCTGGCACTTTCCCTGTAGGAGATACCGCAAGACGTTTCTGTATATTGGGCACAGCGCTCTGCAGGGTGTTAGCAGAGAGTTTCCCAGGACAGTGAAACCCTATATCAGAGACACTGAGAAGAAGCCCCAACGTTCCTTCCAGGCACTTTCAGTGTGGGTGCCTTCTCCACGTGGTTCCTGGTTTCACTGCAGCTCTGAAGAGAATGTTAGCAAAGAGGTAATCGGGACGACAGCGCAAACAGTACTCAAAGACAGGGAGAGCAAGCTCTCTCTTGGCACTTTGGATGTGGGACATACAGCGAGATGTTTGCTGCTTTTACATTTGGCTGTTGGGAGATTTACAGCACAAAGATATCTAGTTGATTTGAAGCAGTTCCGAGAAAGTCTAAACATAATCCTCACTTTTCCCTCCTGGCACTTTCCCTGTAGGAGATACCGCAAGACGTTTCTGTATATTGGGCACAGCGCTCTGCAGGGTGTTAGCAGAGAGTTTCCCGGGACAGTGAAACCCTATATCAGAGACACTGAGAAGAAGCCCCAACGTTCCTTCCAGGCACTTTCAGTGTGGGTGCCTTCTCGACGTGGTTCCTGGTTTCACAGCAGCTCTGAAGAGAATGTTAGCAAAGAGGTAATCGGGACGACAGTGCAAACAGTACTCAAAGACAGGGAGAGCAAGCTCTCTCTTGGCACTTTGGATGTGGGACATACAGCGAGATGTTTGCTGCTTTTACATTTGGCTGTTGGGAGATTTACAGCACAAAGATATCTAGTTGATTTGAAGCAGTTCCGAGAAAGTCTAAACATAATCCTCACTTTTCCCTCCTGGCACTTTCCCTGTAGGAGATACCGCAAGACATTTCTGTATATTGGGCACAGCGCTCTGCAGGGTGTTAGCAGAGAGTTTCCCGGGACAGTGAAACCCTATATGAGAGACACTGAGAAGAAGCCCCAATGTTCCCTCCAGGCACTTTCAGTGTGGGTGCCTTCTCCACGTGGTTCCTGGTTTCACTGCAGCTCTGAAGAGAATGTTAGCAAAGAGGTAATCGGGACAGCGCAAACAGTACTCAAAGACAGGGAGAGCAAGCTCTCTCTTGGCACTTTGGATGTGGGACATACAGCGAGATGTTTGCTGCTTTTGCGTTTGGCTGTTGGGAGATTTACAGCACAAAGATATCTAGTTGATTTGAAGCAGTTCCGAGAAAGTCTAAACATAATCCTCACTTTTCCCTCCTGGCACTTTCCCTGTAGGAGATACCGCAAGACGTTTCTGTATATTGGGCACAGCGCTCTGCAGGGTGTTAGCAGAGAGTTTCCCGGGACAGTGAAACCCTATATCAGAGACACTGAGAAGAAGCCCCAACGTTCCTTCCAGGCACTTTCAGTGTGGGTGCCTTCTCCACGTGGTTCCTGGTTTCACAGCAGCTCTGAAGAGAATGTTAGCAAAGAGGTAATCGGGACGACAGTGCAAACAGTACTCAAAGACAGGGAGAGCAAGCTCTCTCTTGGCACTTTGGATGTGGGACATACAGCGAGATGTTTGCTGCTTTTACATTTGGCTGTTGGGAGATTTACAGCACAAAGATATCTAGTTGATTTGAAGCAGTTCCGAGAAAGTCTAAACATAATCCTCACTTTTCCCTCCTGGCACTTTCCCTGTAGGAGATACCGCAAGACGTTTCTGTATATTGGGCACAGCGCTCTGCAGGGTGTTAGCAGAGAGTTTCCCGGGACAGTGAAACCCTATATCAGAGACACTGAGAAGAAGCCCCAACGTTCCTTCCAGGCACTTTCAGTGTGGGTGCCTTCTCCACGTGGTTCCTGGTTTCACTGCAGCTCTGAAGAGAATGTTAGCAAAGAGGTAATCGGGACAGTGCAAACAGTACTCAAAGACAGGGAGAGCAAGCTCTCTCTTGGCACTTTGGATGTGGGACATACAGCGAGATGTTTGCTGCTTTTGCGTTTGGCTGTTGGGAGATTTACAGCACAAAGATATCTAGTTGATTTGAAGCAGTTCCGAGAAAGTCTAAACATAATCCTCACTTTTCCCTCCTGGCACTTTCCCTGTAGGAGATACCGCAAGACGTTTCTGTATATTGGGCACAGCGCTCTGCAGGGTGTTAGCAGAGAGTTTCCCGGGACAGTGAAACCCTATATCAGAGACACTGAGAAGAAGCCCCAACGTTCCTTCCAGGCACTTTCAGTGTGGGTGCCTTCTCCACGTGGTTCCTGGTTTCACAGCAGCTCTGAAGAGAATGTTAGCAAAGAGGTAATCGGGACGACAGTGCAAACAGTACTCAAAGACAGGGAGAGCAAGCTCTCTCTTGGCACTTTGGATGTGGGACATACAGCGAGATGTTTGCTGCTTTTACATTTGGCTGTTGGGAGATTTACAGCACAAAGATATCTAGTTGATTTGAAGCAGTTCCGAGAAAGTCTAAACATAATCCTCACTTTTCCCTCCTGGCACTTTCCCTGTAGGAGATACCGCAAGACGTTTCTGTATATTGGGCACAGCGCTCTGCAGGGTGTTAGCAGAGAGTTTCCCGGGACAGTGAAACCCTATATCAGAGACACTGAGAAGAAGCCCCAATGTTCCCTCCAGGCACTTTCAGTGTGGGTGCCTTCTCGACGTGGTTCCTGGTTTCACTGCAGCTCTGAAGAGAATGTTAGCAAAGAGGTAATCGGGACAGCGCAAACAGTACTCAAAGACAGGGAGAGCAAGCTCTCTCTTGGCACTTTGGATGTGGGACATACAGCGAGATGTTTGCTGCTTTTACATTTGGCTGTTGGGAGATTTACAGCACAAAGATATCTAGTTGATTTGAAGCAGTTCCGAGAAAGTCTAAACATAATCCTCACTTTTCCCTCCTGGCACTTTCCCTGTAGGAGATACCGCAAGACGTTTCTGTATATTGGGCACAGCGCTCTGCAGGGTGTTAGCAGAGAGTTTCCCGGGACAGTGAAACCCTATATCAGAGACATTGAGAAGAAGCCCCAACGTTCCTTCCAGGCACTTTCAGTGTGGGTGCCTTCTCCACGTGGTTCCTGGTTTCACTGCAGCTCTGAAGAGAATGTTAGCAAAGAGGTAATCGGGACAGTGCAAACAGTACTCAAAGACAGGGAGAGCAAGCTCTCTCTTGGCACTTTGGATGTGGGACATACAGCGAGATGTTTGCTGCTTTTGCGTTTGGCTGTTGGGAGATTTACAGCACAAAGATATCTAGTTGATTTGAAGCAGTTCCGAGAAAGTCTAAACATAATCCTCACTTTTCCCTCCTGGCACTTTCCCTGTAGGAGATACCGCAAGACGTTTCTGTATATTGGGCACAGCGCTCTGCAGGGTGTTAGCAGAGAGTTTCCCGGGACAGTGAAACCCTATATCAGAGACACTGAGAAGAAGCCCCAACGTTCCCTCCAGGCACTTTCAGTGTGGGTGCCTTCTCCACGTGGTTCCTGGTTTCACTGCAGCTCTGAAGAGAATGTTAGCAAAGAGGGAATCGGGACAGTGCAAACAGTACTCAAAGACAGGGAGAGCAAGCTCTCTCTTGGCACTTTGGATGTGGGACATACAGCGAGATGTTTGCTGCTTTTGCGTTTGGCTGTTGGGAGATTTACAGCACAAAGATATCTAGTTGATTTGAAGCAGTTCCGAGAAAGTCTAAACATAATCCTCACTTTTCCCTCCTGGCACTTTCCCTGTAGGAGACACCGCAAGACGTTTCTGTATATTGGGCACAGCGCTCTGCAGGGTGTTAGCAGAGAGTTTCCCGGGACAGTGAAACCCTATATCAGAGACACTGAGAAGAAGCCCCAATGTTCCCTCCAGGCACTTTCAGTGTGGGTGCCTTCTCCACGTGGTTCCTGGTTTCACTGCAGCTCTGAAGAGAATGTTAGCAAAGAGGTAATCGGGACAGCGCAAACAGTACTCAAAGACAGGGAGAGCAAGCTCTCTCTTGGCACTTTGGATGTGGGACATACAGCGAGATGTTTGCTGCTTTTACATTTGGCTGTTGGGAGATTTACAGCACAAAGATATCTAGTTGATTTGAAGCAGTTCCGAGAAAGTCTAAACATAATCCTCACTTTTCCCTCCTGGCACTTTCCCTGTAGGAGATACCGCAAGACGTTTCTGTATATTGGGCACAGCGCTCTGCAGGGTGTTAGCAGAGAGTTTCCCGGGACAGTGAAACCCTATATCAGAGACACTGAGAAGAAGCCCCAACGTTCCTTCCAGGCACTTTCAGTGTGGGTGCCTTCTCCACGTGGTTCCTGGTTTCACTGCAGCTCTGAAGAGAATGTTAGCAAAGAGGTAATCGGGACGACAGTGCAAACAGTACTCAAAGACAGGGAGAGCAAGCTCTCTCTTGGCACTTTGGATGTGGGACATACAGCGAGATGTTTGCTGCTTTTGCGTTTGGCTGTTGGGAGATTTACAGCACAAAGATATCTAGTTGATTTGAAGCAGTTCCGAGAAAGTCTAAACATAATCCTCACTTTTCCCTCCTGGCACTTTCCCTGTAGGGGATACCGCAAGACGTTTCTGTATATTGGGCACAGCGCTCTGCAGGGTGTTAGCAGAGAGTTTCCCGGGACAGTGAAACCCTATATCAGAGACACTGAGAAGAAGCCCCAACGTTCCTTCCAGGCACTTTCAGTGTGGGTGCCTTCTCCACGTGGTTCCTGGTTTCACTGCAGCTCTGAAGAGAATGTTAGCAAAGAGGGAATCGGGACAGTGCAAACAGTACTCAAAGACAGGGAGAGCAAGCTCTCTCTTGGCACTTTGGATGTGGGACATACAGCGAGATGTTTGCTGCTTTTGCGTTTGGCTGTTGGGAGATTTACAGCACAAAGATATCTAGTTGATTTGAAGCAGTTCCGAGAAAGTCTAAACATAATCCTCACTTTTCCCTCCTGCCACTTTCCCTGTAGGAGATACCGCAAGACGTTTCTGTATATTGGGCACAGCGCTCTGCAGGGTGTTAGCAGAGAGTTTCCCGGGACAGTGAAACCCTATATCAGAGACAGTGAGAAGAAGCCCCAATGTTCCCTCCAGGCACTTTCAGTGTGGGTGCCTTCTCCACGTGGTTCCTGGTTTCACTGCAGCTCTGAAGAGAATGTTAGCAAAGAGGTAATCGGGACAGCGCAAACAGTACTCAAAGACAGGGAGAGCAAGCTCTCTCTTGGCACTTTGGATGTGGGACATACAGCGAGATGTTTGCTGCTTTTGCGTTTGGCTGTTGGGAGATTTACAGCACAAAGATATCTAGTTGATTTGAAGCAGTTCCGAGAAAGTCTAAACATAATCCTCACTTTTCCCTCCTGGCACTTTCCCTGTAGGAGATACCGCAAGACGTTTCTGTATATTGGGCACAGCGCTCTGCAGGGTGTTAGCAGAGAGTTTCCCGGGACAGTGAAACCCTATATCAGAGACACTGAGAAGAAGCCCCAACGTTCCTTCCAGGCACTTTCAGTGTGGGTGCCTTCTCCACGTGGTTCCTGGTTTCACAGCAGCTCTGAAGAGAATGTTAGCAAAGAGGTAATCGGGACGACAGTGCAAACAGTACTCAAAGACAGGGAGAGCAAGCTCTCTCTTGGCACTTTGGATGTGGGACATACAGCGAGATGTTTGCTGCTTTTACATTTGGCTGTTGGGAGATTTACAGCACAAAGATATCTAGTTGATTTGAAGCAGTTCCGAGAAAGTCTAAACATAATCCTCACTTTTCCCTCCTGGCACTTTCCCTGTAGGAGATACCGCAAGACGTTTCTGTATATTGGGCACAGCGCTCTGCAGGGTGTTAGCAGAGAGTTTCCCGGCACAGTGAAACCCTATATCAGAGACACTGAGAAGAAGCCCCAATGTTCCCTCCAGGCACTTTCAGTGTGGGTGCCTTCTCCACGTGGTTCCTGGTTTCACTGCAGCTCTGAAGAGAATGTTAGCAAAGAGGTAATCGGGACAGCGCAAACAGTACTCAAAGACAGGGAGAGCAAGCTCTCTCTTGGCACTTTGGATGTGGGACATACAGCGAGATGTTTGCTGCTTTTACATTTGGCTGTTGGGAGATTTACAGCACAAAGATATCTAGTTGATTTGAAGCAGTTCCGAGAAAGTCTAAACATAATCCTCACTTTTCCCTCCTGGCACTTTCCCTGTAGGAGATACCGCAAGACGTTTCTGTATATTGGGCACAGCGCTCTGCAGGGTGTTAGCAGAGAGTTTCCCGGGACAGTGAAACCCTATATCAGAGACACTGAGAAGAAGCCCCAATGTTCCCTCCAGGCACTTTCAGTGTGGGTGCCTTCTCCACGTGGTTCCTGGTTTCACTGCAGCTCTGAAGAGAATGTTAGCAAAGAGGTAATCGGGACAGCGCAAACAGTACTCAAAGACAGGGAGAGCAAGCTCTCTCTTGGCACTTTGGATGTGGGACATACAGCGAGATGTTTGCTGCTTTTACATTTGGCTGTTGGGAGATTTACAGCACAAAGATATCTAGTTGATTTGAAGCAGTTCCGAGAAAGTCTAAACATAATCCTCACTTTTCCCTCCTGGCACTTTCCCTGTAGGAGATACCGCAAGACGTTTCTGTATATTGGGCACAGCGCTCTGCAGGGTGTTAGCAGAGAGTTTCCCGGGACAGTGAAACCCTATATCAGAGACATTGAGAAGAAGCCCCAACGTTCCTTCCAGGCACTTTCAGTGTGGGTGCCTTCTCCACGTGGTTCCTGGTTTCACTGCAGCTCTGAAGAGAATGTTAGCAAAGAGGTAATCGGGACAGCGCAAAGAGTACTCAAAGACAGGGAGAGCAAGCTCTCTCTTGGCACTTTGGATGTGGGACATACAGCGAGATGTTTGCTGCTTTTGCGTTTGGCTGTTGGGAGATTTACAGCACAAAGATATCTAGTTGATTTGAAGCAGTTCCGAGAAAGTCTAAACATAATCCTCACTTTTCCCTCCTGGCACTTTCCCTGTAGGAGATACCGCAAGACGTTTCTGTATATTGGGCACAGCGCTCTGCAGGGTGTTAGCAGAGAGTTTCCCGGGACAGTGAAACCCTATATCAGAGACACTGAGAAGAAGCCCCAACGTTCCTTCCAGGCACTTTCAGTGTGGGTGCCTTCTCCACATGGTTCCTGGTTTCACAGCAGCTCTGAAGAGAATGTTAGCAAAGAGGTAATCGGGACGACAGTGCAAACAGTACTCAAAGACAGGGAGAGCAAGCTCTCTCTTGGCACTTTGGATGTGGGACATACAGCGAGATGTTTGCTGCTTTTACATTTGGCTGTTGGGAGATTTACAGCACAAAGATATCTAGTTGATTTGAAGCAGTTCCGAGAAAGTCTAAACATAATCCTCACTTTTCCCTCCTGGCACTTTCCCTGTAGGAGATACCGCAAGACGTTTCTGTATATTGGGCACAGCGCTCTGCAGGGTGTTAGCAGAGAGTTTCCCGGGACAGTGAAACCCTATATCAGAGACACTGAGAAGAAGCCCCAATGTTCCCTCCAGGCACTTTCAGTGTGGGTGCCTTCTCCACGTGGTTCCTGGTTTCACTGCAGCTCTGAAGAGAATGTTAGCAAAGAGGTAATCGGGACAGCGCAAACAGTACTCAAAGACAGGGAGAGCAAGCTCTCTCTTGGCACTTTGGATGTGGGACATACAGCGAGATGTTTGCTGCTTTTACATTTGGCTGTTGGGAGATTTACAGCACAAAGATATCTAGTTGATTTGAAGCAGTTCCGAGAAAGTCTAAACATAATCCTCACTTTTCCCTCCTGGCACTTTCCCTGTAGGAGATACCGCAAGACGTTTCTGTATATTGGGCACAGCGCTCTGCAGGGTGTTAGCAGAGAGTTTCCCGGGACAGTGAAACCCTATATCAGAGACATTGAGAAGAAGCCCCAACGTTCCTTCCAGGCACTTTCAGTGTGGGTGCCTTCTCCACGTGGTTCCTGGTTTCACTGCAGCTCTGAAGAGAATGTTAGCAAAGAGGTAATCGGGACAGCGCAAACAGTACTCAAAGACAGGGAGAGCAAGCTCTCTCTTGGCACTTTGGATGTGGGACATACAGCGAGATGTTTGCTGCTTTTGCGTTTGGCTGTTGGGAGATTTACAGCACAAAGATATCTAGTTGATTTGAAGCAGTTCCGAGAAAGTCTAAACATAATCCTCACTTTTCCCTCCTGGCACTTTCCCTGTAGGAGATACCGCAAGACGTTTCTGTATATTGGGCACAGCGCTCTGCAGGGTGTTAGCAGAGAGTTTCCCGGGACAGTGAAACCCTATATCAGAGACACTGAGAAGAAGCCCCAATGTTCCCTCCAGGCACTTTCAGTGTGGGTGCCTTCTCCACGTGGTTCCTGGTTTCACTGCAGCTCTGAAGAGAATGTTAGCAAAGAGGTAATCGGGACAGTGCAAACAGTACTCAAAGACAGGGAGAGCAAGCTCTCTCTTGGCACTTTGGATGTGGGACATACAGCGAGATGTTTGCTGCTTTTGCGTTTGGCTGTTGGGAGATTTACAGCACAAAGATATCTAGTTGATTTGAAGCAGTTCCGAGAAAGTCTAAACATAATCCTCACTTTTCCCTCCTGGCACTTTCCCTGTAGGAGATACCGCAAGACGTTTCTGTATATTGGGCACAGCGCTCTGCAGGGTGTTAGCAGAGAGTTTCCCGGGACAGTGAAACCCTATATCAGAGACACTGAGAAGAAGCCCCGACGTTCCTTCCAGGCACTTTCAGTGTGGGTGCCTTCTCCACGTGGTTCCTGGTTTCACTGCAGCTCTGAAGAGAATGTTAGCAAAGAGGTAATCGGGACAGTGCAAACAGTACTCAAAGACAGGGAGAGCAAGCTCTCTCTTGGCACTTTGGATGTGGGACATACAGCGAGATGTTTGCTGCTTTTACATTTGGCTGTTGGGAGATTTACAGCACAAAGATATCTAGTTGATTTGAAGCAGTTCCGAGAAAGTCTAAACATAATCCTCACTTTTCCCTCCTGGCACTTTCCCTGTAGGAGATACCGCAAGACATTTCTGTATATTGGGCACAGCGCTCTGCAGGGTGTTAGCAGAGAGTTTCCCGGGACAGTGAAACCCTATATCAGAGACACTGAGAAGAAGCCCCAACGTTCCTTCCAGGCACTTTCAGTGTGGGTGCCTTCTCCACGTGGTTCCTGGTTTCACTGCAGCTCTGAAGAGAATGTTAGCAAAGAGGTAATCGGGACAGTGCAAACAGTACTCAAAGACAGGGAGAGCAAGCTCTCTCTTGGCACTTTGGATGTGGGACATACAGCGAGATGTTTGCTGCTTTTACATTTGGCTGTTGGGAGATTTACAGCACAAAGATATCTAGTTGATTTGAAGCAGTTCCGAGAAAGTCTAAACATAATCCTCACTTTTCCCTCCTGGCACTTTCCCTGTAGGAGATACCGCAAGACGTTTCTGTATATTGGGCACAGCGCTGTGCAGGGTGTTAGCAGAGAGT
The DNA here is from genome assembly GCF_963924245.1 of Chroicocephalus ridibundus. Taxonomy (NCBI): domain Eukaryota; kingdom Metazoa; phylum Chordata; class Aves; order Charadriiformes; family Laridae; genus Chroicocephalus; species Chroicocephalus ridibundus. The sequence continues at coordinate 79,363 of NW_026961578.1, read as the reverse complement.
TTCCCGGGACAGTGAAACCCTATATCAGAGACACTGAGAAGAAGCCCCAACGTTCCTTCCAGGCACTTTCAGTGTGGGTGCCTTCTCCACGTGGTTCCTGGTTTCACTGCAGCTCTGAAGAGAATGTTAGCAAAGAGGTAATCGGGACAGCGCAAACAGTACTCAAAGACAGGGAGAGCAAGCTCTCTCTTGGCACTTTGGATGTGGGACATACAGCGAGATGTTTGCTGCTTTTACATTTGGCTGTTGGGAGATTTACAGCACAAAGATATCTAGTTGATTTGAAGCAGTTCCGAGAAAGTCTAAACATAATCCTCACTTTTCCCTCCTGGCACTTTCCCTGTAGGGGATACCGCAAGACATTTCTGTATATTGGGCACAGCGCTCTGCAGGGTGTTAGCAGAGAGTTTCCCGGGACAGTGAAACCCTATATCAGAGACACTGAGAAGAAGCCCCAACGTTCCTTCCAGGCACTTTCAGTGTGGGTGCCTTCTCCACGTGGTTCCTGGTTTCACTGCAGCTCTGAAGAGAATGTTAGCAAAGAGGTAATCGGGACAGTGCAAACAGTACTCAAAGACAGGGAGAGCAAGCTCTCTCTTGGCACTTTGGATGTGGGACATACAGCGAGATGTTTGCTGCTTTTACATTTGGCTGTTGGGAGATTTACAGCACAAAGATATCTAGTTGATTTGAAGCAGTTCCGAGAAAGCCTAAACATAATCCTCACTTTTCCCTCCTGGCACTTTCCCTGTAGGAGATACCGCAAGACATTTCTGTATATTGGGCACAGCGCTCTGCAGGGTGTTAGCAGAGAGTTTCCCGGGACAGTGAAACCCTATATCAGAGACACTGAGAAGAAGCCCCAATGTTCCCTCCAGGCACTTTCAGTGTGGGTGCCTTCTCCACGTGGTTCCTGGTTTCACTGCAGCTCTGAAGAGAATGTTAGCAAAGAGGTAATCGGGACAGTGCAAACAGTACTCAAAGACAGGGAGAGCAAGCTCTACATTACTCTCTTGGCACTTTGGATGTGGGACATACAGCGAGATGTTTGCTGCTTTTGCGTTTGGCTGTTGGGAGATTTACAGCACAAAGATATATAGTTCATTTGAAGCAGTTCCGAGAAAGTCTAAGCATAATCCTCACTTTTCCCACCTGGCACTTTCCCTGTAGGGGATACCGCAAGACGTTTCTGTATATTGGGCACAGCGCTCTGCAGGGTGTTAGCAGAGACTTTCCCGGGACAGTGAAACCCTATGTCAGAGACACTGAGAAGAAGCCCCAATGTTCCCTCCAGGCACTTTCAGTGTGGGTGCCTTCTCCACGTGGTTCCTGGTTTCACTGCAGCTCTGAAGAGAATGTTAGCAAAGAGGTAATCGGGACAGTGCAAACAGTACTCAAAGACAGGGAGAGCAAGCTCTCTCTTGGCACTTTGGATGTGGGACATACAGCGAGATGTTTGCTGCTTTTGCGTTTGGCTGTTGGGAGATTTACAGCACAAAGATATCTAGTTGATTTGAAGCAGTTCCGAGAAAGTCTAAACATAATCCTCACTTTTCCCTCCTGGCACTTTCCCTGTAGGAGATACCGCAAGACGTTTCTGTATATTGGGCACAGCGCTCTGCAGGGTGTTAGCAGAGAGTTTCCCGGGACAGTGAAACCCTATATCAGAGACACTGAGAAGAAGCCCCAACGTTCCTTCCAGGCACTTTCAGTGTGGGTGCCTTCTCCACATGGTTCCTGGTTTCACAGCAGCTCTGAAGAGAATGTTAGCAAAGAGGTAATCGGGACGACAGTGCAAACAGTACTCAAAGACAGGGAGAGCAAGCTCTCTCTTGGCACTTTGGATGTGGGACATACAGCGAGATGTTTGCTGCTTTTACATTTGGCTGTTGGGAGATTTACAGCACAAAGATATCTAGTTGATTTGAAGCAGTTCCGAGAAAGTCTAAACATAATCCTCACTTTTCCCTCCTGGCACTTTCCCTGTAGGAGATACCGCAAGACGTTTCTGTATATTGGGCACAGCGCTCTGCAGGGTGTTAGCAGAGAGTTTCCCGGGACAGTGAAACCCTATATCAGAGACACTGAGAAGAAGCCCCAATGTTCCCTCCAGGCACTTTCAGTGTGGGTGCCTTCTCGACGTGGTTCCTGGTTTCACTGCAGCTCTGAAGAGAATGTTAGCAAAGAGGTAATCGGGACAGCGCAAACAGTACTCAAAGACAGGGAGAGCAAGCTCTCTCTTGGCACTTTGGATGTGGGACATACAGCGAGATGTTTGCTGCTTTTACATTTGGCTGTTGGGAGATTTACAGCACAAAGATATCTAGTTGATTTGAAGCAGTTCCGAGAAAGTCTAAACATAATCCTCACTTTTCCCTCCTGGCACTTTCCCTGTAGGAGATACCGCAAGACGTTTCTGTATATTGGGCACAGCGCTCTGCAGGGTGTTAGCAGAGAGTTTCCCGGGACAGTGAAACCCTATATCAGAGACACTGAGAAGAAGCCCCAACGTTCCTTCCAGGCACTTTCAGTGTGGGTGCCTTCTCCACGTGGTTCCTGGTTTCACTGCAGCTCTGAAGAGAATGTTAGCAAAGAGGTAATCGGGACAGTGCAAACAGTACTCAAAGACAGGGAGAGCAAGCTCTCTCTTGGCACTTTGGATGTGGGACATACAGCGAGATGTTTGCTGCTTTTGCGTTTGGCTGTTGGGAGATTTACAGCACAAAGATATCTAGTTGATTTGAAGCAGTTCCGAGAAAGTCTAAACATAATCCTCACTTTTCCCTCCTGGCACTTTCCCTGTAGGAGATACCGCAAGACGTTTCTGTATATTGGGCACAGCGCTGTGCAGGGTGTTAGCAGAGAGTTTCCCGGGACAGTGAAACCCTATATCAGAGACACTGAGAAGAAGCCCCAACGTTCCTTCCAGGCACTTTCAGTGTGGGTGCCTTCTCCACGTGGTTCCTGGTTTCACTGCAGCTCTGAAGAGAATGTTAGCAAAGAGGTAATCGGGACAGTGCAAACAGTACTCAAAGACAGGGAGAGCAAGCTCTCTCTTGGCACTTTGGATGTGGGACATACAGCGAGATGTTTGCTGCTTTTGCGTTTGGCTGTTGGGAGATTTACAGCACAAAGATATCTAGTTGATTTGAAGCAGTTCCGAGAAAGTCTAAACATAATCCTCACTTTTCCCTCCTGGCACTTTCCCTGTAGGAGATACCGCAAGACGTTTCTGTATATTGGGCACAGCGCTCTGCAGGGTGTTAGCAGAGAGTTTCCCGGGACAGTGAAACCCTATATCAGAGACACTGAGAAGAAGCCCCAACGTTCCTTCCAGGCACTTTCAGTGTGGGTGCCTTCTCCACGTGGTTCCTGGTTTCACTGCAGCTCTGAAGAGAATGTTAGCAAAGAGGTAATCGGGACAGTGCAAACAGTACTCAAAGACAGGGAGAGCAAGCTCTACATTACTCTCTTGGCACTTTGGATGTGGGACATACAGCGAGATGTTTGCTGCTTTTGCGTTTGGCTGTTGGGAGATTTACAGCACAAAGATATATAGTTCATTTGAAGCAGTTCCGAGAAAGTCTAAGCATAATCCTCACTTTTCCCACCTGGCACTTTCCCTGTAGGGGATACCGCAAGACGTTTCTGTATATTGGGCACAGCGCTCTGCAGGGTGTTAGCAGAGACTTTCCCGGGACAGTGAAACCCTATGTCAGAGACACTGAGAAGAAGCCCCAATGTTCCCTCCAGGCACTTTCAGTGTGGGTGCCTTCTCCACGTGGTTCCTGGTTTCACTGCAGCTCTGAAGAGAATGTTAGCAAAGAGGTAATCGGGACAGTGCAAACAGTACTCAAAGACAGGGAGAGCAAGCTCTCTCTTGGCACTTTGGATGTGGGACATACAGCGAGATGTTTGCTGCTTTTGCGTTTGGCTGTTGGGAGATTTACAGCACAAAGATATCTAGTTGATTTGAAGCAGTTCCGAGAAAGTCTAAACATAATCCTCACTTTTCCCTCCTGGCACTTTCCCTGTAGGAGATACCGCAAGACGTTTCTGTATATTGGGCACAGCGCTCTGCAGGGTGTTAGCAGAGAGTTTCCCGGGACAGTGAAACCCTATATCAGAGACACTGAGAAGAAGCCCCAACGTTCCTTCCAGGCACTTTCAGTGTGGGTGCCTTCTCCACATGGTTCCTGGTTTCACAGCAGCTCTGAAGAGAATGTTAGCAAAGAGGTAATCGGGACGACAGTGCAAACAGTACTCAAAGACAGGGAGAGCAAGCTCTCTCTTGGCACTTTGGATGTGGGACATACAGCGAGATGTTTGCTGCTTTTACATTTGGCTGTTGGGAGATTTACAGCACAAAGATATCTAGTTGATTTGAAGCAGTTCCGAGAAAGTCTAAACATAATCCTCACTTTTCCCTCCTGGCACTTTCCCTGTAGGAGATACCGCAAGACGTTTCTGTATATTGGGCACAGCGCTCTGCAGGGTGTTAGCAGAGAGTTTCCCGGGACAGTGAAACCCTATATCAGAGACACTGAGAAGAAGCCCCAATATTCCCTCCAGGCACTTTCAGTGTGGGTGCCTTCTCCACGTGGTTCCTGGTTTCACTGCAGCTCTGAAGAGAATGTTAGCAAAGAGGTAATCGGGACAGCGCAAACAGTACTCAAAGACAGGGAGAGCAAGCTCTCTCTTGGCACTTTGGATGTGGGACATACAGCGAGATGTTTGCTGCTTTTACATTTGGCTGTTGGGAGATTTACAGCACAAAGATATCTAGTTGATTTGAAGCAGTTCCGAGAAAGTCTAAACATAATCCTCACTTTTCCCTCCTGGCACTTTCCCTGTAGGAGATACCGCAAGACGTTTCTGTATATTGGGCACAGCGCTCTGCAGGGTGTTAGCAGAGAGTTTCCCGGGACAGTGAAACCCTATATCAGAGACATTGAGAAGAAGCCCCAACGTTCCTTCCAGGCACTTTCAGTGTGGGTGCCTTCTCGACGTGGTTCCTGGTTTCACTGCAGCTCTGAAGAGAATGTTAGCAAAGAGGTAATCGGGACAGCGCAAACAGTACTCAAAGACAGGGAGAGCAAGCTCTCTCTTGGCACTTTGGATGTGGGACATACAGCGAGATGTTTGCTGCTTTTGCGTTTGGCTGTTGGGAGATTTACAGCACAAAGATATCTAGTTGATTTGAAGCAGTTCCGAGAAAGTCTAAACATAATCCTCACTTTTCCCTCCTGGCACTTTCCCTGTAGGAGATACCGCAAGACGTTTCTGTATATTGGGCACAGCGCTCTGCAGGGTGTTAGCAGAGAGTTTCCCGGGACAGTGAAACCCTATATCAGAGACACTGAGAAGAAGCCCCAACGTTCCTTCCAGGCACTTTCAGTGTGGGTGCCTTCTCCACGTGGTTCCTGGTTTCACTGCAGCTCTGAAGAGAATGTTAGCAAAGAGGTAATCGGGACAGTGCAAACAGTACTCAAAGACAGGGAGAGCAAGCTCTCTCTTGGCACTTTGGATGTGGGACATACAGCGAGATGTTTGCTGCTTTTACATTTGGCTGTTGGGAGATTTACAGCACAAAGATATCTAGTTGATTTGAAGCAGTTCCGAGAAAGTCTAAACATAATCCTCACTTTTCCCTCCTGGCACTTTCCCTGTAGGAGATACCGCAAGACGTTTCTGTATATTGGGCACAGCGCTCTGCAGGGTGTTAGCAGAGAGTTTCCCGGGACAGTGAAACCCTATATCAGAGACACTGAGAAGAAGCCCCAACGTTCCTTCCAGGCACTTTCAGTGTGGGTGCCTTCTCCACGTGGTTCCTGGTTTCACTGCAGCTCTGAAGAGAATGTTAGCAAAGAGGTAATCGGGACAGTGCAAACAGTACTCAAAGACAGGGAGAGCAAGCTCTCTCTTGGCACTTTGGATGTGGGACATACAGCGAGATGTTTGCTGCTTTTACATTTGGCTGTTGGGAGATTTACAGCACAAAGATATCTAGTTGATTTGAAGCAGTTCCGAGAAAGTCTAAACATAATCCTCACTTTTCCCTCCTGGCACTTTCCCTGTAGGAGATACCGCAAGACGTTTCTGTATATTGGGCACAGCGCTGTGCAGGGTGTTAGCAGAGAGTTTCCCGGGACAGTGAAACCCTATATCAGAGACACTGAGAAGAAGCCCCAACGTTCCTTCCAGGCACTTTCAGTGTGGGTGCCTTCTCCACGTGGTTCCTGGTTTCACTGCAGCTCTGAAGAGAATGTTAGCAAAGAGGTAATCGGGACAGTGCAAACAGTACTCAAAGACAGGGAGAGCAAGCTCTCTCTTGGCACTTTGGATGTGGGACATACAGCGAGATGTTTGCTGCTTTTACATTTGGCTGTTGGGAGATTTACAGCACAAAGATATCTAGTTGATTTGAAGCAGTTCCGAGAAAGCCTAAACATAATCCTCACTTTTCCCTCCTGGCACTTTCCCTGTAGGAGATACCGCAAGACATTTCTGTATATTGGGCACAGCGCTCTGCAGGGTGTTAGCAGAGAGTTTCCCGGGACAGTGAAACCCTATATCAGAGACACTGAGAAGAAGCCCCAACGTTCCTTCCAGGCACTTTCAGTGTGGGTGCCTTCTCCACGTGGTTCCTGGTTTCACTGCAGCTCTGAAGAGAATGTTAGCAAAGAGGTAATCGGGACAGTGCAAACAGTACTCAAAGACAGGGAGAGCAAGCTCTACATTACTCTCTTGGCACTTTGGATGTGGGACATACAGCGAGATGTTTGCTGCTTTTACATTTGGCTGTTGGGAGATTTACAGCACAAAGATATCTAGTTGATTTGAAGCAGTTCTGAGAAAGCCTAAACATAATCCTCACTTTTCCCTCCTGGCACTTTCCCTGTAGGACATACCGCAAGACATTTCTGTATATTGGGCACAGCGCTCTGCAGGGTGTTAGCAGAGAGTTTCCCGGGACAGTGAAACCCTATATCAGAGACACTGAGAAGAAGCCCCAACGTTCCTTCCAGGCACTTTCAGTGTGGGTGCCTTCTCCACGTGGTTCCTGGTTTCACTGCAGCTCTGAAGAGAATGTTAGCAAAGAGGTAATCGGGACAGTGCAAACAGTACTCAAAGACAGGGAGAGCAAGCTCTCTCTTGGCACTTTGGATGTGGGACATACAGCGAGATGTTTGCTGCTTTTGCGTTTGGCTGTTGGGAGATTTACAGCACAAAGATATCTAGTTGATTTGAAGCAGTTCCGAGAAAGTCTAAACATAATCCTCACTTTTCCCTCCTGGCACTTTCCCTGTAGGAGATACCGCAAGACGTTTCTGTATATTGGGCACAGCGCTGTGCAGGGTGTTAGCAGAGAGTTTCCCGGGACAGTGAAACCCTATATCAGAGACACTGAGAAGAAGCCCCAACGTTCCTTCCAGGCACTTTCAGTGTGGGTGCCTTCTCCACGTGGTTCCTGGTTTCACTGCAGCTCTGAAGAGAATGTTAGCAAAGAGGTAATCGGGACAGTGCAAACAGTACTCAAAGACAGGGAGAGCAAGCTCTCTCTTGGCACTTTGGATGTGGGACATACAGCGAGATGTTTGCTGCTTTTGCGTTTGGCTGTTGGGAGATTTACAGCACAAAGATATCTAGTTGATTTGAAGCAGTTCCGAGAAAGTCTAAACATAATCCTCACTTTTCCCTCCTGGCACTTTCCCTGTAGGAGATACCGCAAGACGTTTCTGTATATTGGGCACAGCGCTCTGCAGGGTGTTAGCAGAGAGTTTCCCGGGACAGTGAAACCCTATATCAGAGACACTGAGAAGAAGCCCCAACGTTCCTTCCAGGCACTTTCAGTGTGGGTGCCTTCTCCACGTGGTTCCTGGTTTCACTGCAGCTCTGAAGAGAATGTTAGCAAAGAGGTAATCGGGACAGTGCAAACAGTACTCAAAGACAGGGAGAGCAAGCTCTACATTACTCTCTTGGCACTTTGGATGTGGGACATACAGCGAGATGTTTGCTGCTTTTGCGTTTGGCTGTTGGGAGATTTACAGCACAAAGATATATAGTTCATTTGAAGCAGTTCCGAGAAAGTCTAAGCATAATCCTCACTTTTCCCACCTGGCACTTTCCCTGTAGGGGATACCGCAAGACGTTTCTGTATATTGGGCACAGCGCTCTGCAGGGTGTTAGCAGAGACTTTCCCGGGACAGTGAAACCCTATGTCAGAGACACTGAGAAGAAGCCCCAATGTTCCCTCCAGGCACTTTCAGTGTGGGTGCCTTCTCCACGTGGTTCCTGGTTTCACTGCAGCTCTGAAGAGAATGTTAGCAAAGAGGTAATCGGGACAGTGCAAACAGTACTCAAAGACAGGGAGAGCAAGCTCTCTCTTGGCACTTTGGATGTGGGACATACAGCGAGATGTTTGCTGCTTTTGCGTTTGGCTGTTGGGAGATTTACAGCACAAAGATATCTAGTTGATTTGAAGCAGTTCCGAGAAAGTCTAAACATAATCCTCACTTTTCCCTCCTGGCACTTTCCCTGTAGGAGATACCGCAAGACGTTTCTGTATATTGGGCACAGCGCTCTGCAGGGTGTTAGCAGAGAGTTTCCCGGGACAGTGAAACCCTATATCAGAGACACTGAGAAGAAGCCCCAACGTTCCTTCCAGGCACTTTCAGTGTGGGTGCCTTCTCCACATGGTTCCTGGTTTCACAGCAGCTCTGAAGAGAATGTTAGCAAAGAGGTAATCGGGACGACAGTGCAAACAGTACTCAAAGACAGGGAGAGCAAGCTCTCTCTTGGCACTTTGGATGTGGGACATACAGCGAGATGTTTGCTGCTTTTACATTTGGCTGTTGGGAGATTTACAGCACAAAGATATCTAGTTGATTTGAAGCAGTTCCGAGAAAGTCTAAACATAATCCTCACTTTTCCCTCCTGGCACTTTCCCTGTAGGAGATACCGCAAGACGTTTCTGTATATTGGGCACAGCGCTCTGCAGGGTGTTAGCAGAGAGTTTCCCGGGACAGTGAAACCCTATATCAGAGACACTGAGAAGAAGCCCCAATATTCCCTCCAGGCACTTTCAGTGTGGGTGCCTTCTCCACGTGGTTCCTGGTTTCACTGCAGCTCTGAAGAGAATGTTAGCAAAGAGGTAATCGGGACAGCGCAAACAGTACTCAAAGACAGGGAGAGCAAGCTCTCTCTTGGCACTTTGGATGTGGGACATACAGCGAGATGTTTGCTGCTTCTGCGTTTGGCTGTTGGGAGATTTACAGCACAAAGATATCTAGTTGATTTGAAGCAGTTCCGAGAAAGTCTAAACATAATCCTCACTTTTCCCTCCTGGCACTTTCCCTGTAGGAGATACCGCAAGACGTTTCTGTATATTGGGCACAGCGCTCTGCAGGGTGTTAGCAGAGAGTTTCCCGGGACAGTGAAACCCTATATCAGAGACATTGAGAAGAAGCCCCAACGTTCCTTCCAGGCACTTTCAGTGTGGGTGCCTTCTCGACGTGGTTCCTGGTTTCACTGCAGCTCTGAAGAGAATGTTAGCAAAGAGGTAATCGGGACAGCGCAAACAGTACTCAAAGACAGGGAGAGCAAGCTCTCTCTTGGCACTTTGGATGTGGGACATACAGCGAGATGTTTGCTGCTTTTACATTTGGCTGTTGGGAGATTTACAGCACAAAGATATCTAGTTGATTTGAAGCAGTTCCGAGAAAGTCTAAACATAATCCTCACTTTTCCCTCCTGGCACTTTCCCTGTAGGAGATACCGCAAGACGTTTCTGTATATTGGGCACAGCGCTCTGCAGGGTGTTAGCAGAGAGTTTCCCGGGACAGTGAAACCCTATATCAGAGACATTGAGAAGAAGCCCCAACGTTCCTTCCAGGCACTTTCAGTGTGGGTGCCTTCTCGACGTGGTTCCTGGTTTCACTGCAGCTCTGAAGAGAATGTTAGCAAAGAGGTAATCGGGACAGTGCAAACAGTACTCAAAGACAGGGAGAGCAAGCTCTCTCTTGGCACTTTGGATGTGGGACATACAGCGAGATGTTTGCTGCTTTTGCGTTTGGCTGTTGGGAGATTTACAGCACAAAGATATCTAGTTGATTTGAAGCAGTTCCGAGAAAGTCTAAACATAATCCTCACTTTTCCCTCCTGGCACTTTCCCTGTAGGAGATACCGCAAGACGTTTCTGTATATTGGGCACAGCGCTCTGCAGGGTGTTAGCAGAGAGTTTCCCGGGACAGTGAAACCCTATATCAGAGACACTGAGAAGAAGCCCCAACGTTCCTTCCAGGCACTTTCAGTGTGGGTGCCTTCTCCACGTGGTTCCTGGTTTCACTGCAGCTCTGAAGAGAATGTTAGCAAAGAGGTAATCGGGACAGTGCAAACAGTACTCAAAGACAGGGAGAGCAAGCTCTCTCTTGGCACTTTGGATGTGGGACATACAGCGAGATGTTTGCTGCTTTTGCGTTTGGCTGTTGGGAGATTTACAGCACAAAGATATCTAGTTGATTTGAAGCAGTTCCGAGAAAGTCTAAACATAATCCTCACTTTTCCCTCCTGGCACTTTCCCTGTAGGAGATACCGCAAGATGTTTCTGTATATTGGGCACAGCGCTCTGCAGGGTGTTAGCAGAGAGTTTCCCGGGACAGTGAAACCCTATATCAGAGACACTGAGAAGAAGCCCCAACGTTCCTTCCAGGCACTTTCAGTGTGGGTGCCTTCTCCACGTGGTTCCTGGTTTCACTGCAGCTCTGAAGAGAATGTTAGCAAAGAGGTAATCGGGACAGTGCAAACAGTACTCAAAGACAGGGAGAGCAAGCTCTCTCTTGGCACTTTGGATGTGGGACATACAGCGAGATGTTTGCTGCTTTTGCGTTTGGCTGTTGGGAGATTTACAGCACAAAGATATCTAGTTGATTTGAAGCAGTTCCGAGAAAGTCTAAACATAATCCTCACTTTTCCCTCCTGGCACTTTCCCTGTAGGAGATACCGCAAGACGTTTCTGTATATTGGGCACAGCGCTGTGCAGGGTGTTAGCAGAGAGTTTCCCGGGACAGTGAAACCCTATATCAGAGACACTGAGAAGAAGCCCCAACGTTCCTTCCAGGCACTTTCAGTGTGGGTGCCTTCTCCACGTGGTTCCTGGTTTCACTGCAGCTCTGAAGAGAATGTTAGCAAAGAGGTAATCGGGACAGTGCAAACAGTACTCAAAGACAGGGAGAGCAAGCTCTCTCTTGGCACTTTGGATGTGGGACATACAGCGAGATGTTTGCTGCTTTTGCGTTTGGCTGTTGGGAGATTTACAGCACAAAGATATCTAGTTGATTTGAAGCAGTTCCGAGAAAGTCTAAACATAATCCTCACTTTTCCCTCCTGGCACTTTCCCTGTAGGAGATACCGCAAGACGTTTCTGTATATTGGGCACAGCGCTCTGCAGGGTGTTAGCAGAGAGTTTCCCGGGACAGTGAAACCCTATATCAGAGACACTGAGAAGAAGCCCCAACGTTCCTTCCAGGCACTTTCAGTGTGGGTGCCTTCTCCACGTGGTTCCTGGTTTCACTGCAGCTCTGAAGAGAATGTTAGCAAAGAGGTAATCGGGACAGTGCAAACAGTACTCAAAGACAGGGAGAGCAAGCTCTACATTACTCTCTTGGCACTTTGGATGTGGGACATACAGCGAGATGTTTGCTGCTTTTGCGTTTGGCTGTTGGGAGATTTACAGCACAAAGATATATAGTTCATTTGAAGCAGTTCCGAGAAAGTCTAAGCATAATCCTCACTTTTCCCACCTGGCACTTTCCCTGTAGGGGATACCGCAAGACGTTTCTGTATATTGGGCACAGCGCTCTGCAGGGTGTTAGCAGAGACTTTCCCGGGACAGTGAAACCCTATGTCAGAGACACTGAGAAGAAGCCCCAATGTTCCCTCCAGGCACTTTCAGTGTGGGTGCCTTCTCCACGTGGTTCCTGGTTTCACTGCAGCTCTGAAGAGAATGTTAGCAAAGAGGTAATCGGGACAGTGCAAACAGTACTCAAAGACAGGGAGAGCAAGCTCTCTCTTGGCACTTTGGATGTGGGACATACAGCGAGATGTTTGCTGCTTTTGCGTTTGGCTGTTGGGAGATTTACAGCACAAAGATATCTAGTTGATTTGAAGCAGTTCCGAGAAAGTCTAAACATAATCCTCACTTTTCCCTCCTGGCACTTTCCCTGTAGGAGATACCGCAAGACGTTTCTGTATATTGGGCACAGCGCTCTGCAGGGTGTTAGCAGAGAGTTTCCCGGGACAGTGAAACCCTATATCAGAGACACTGAGAAGAAGCCCCAACGTTCCTTCCAGGCACTTTCAGTGTGGGTGCCTTCTCCACATGGTTCCTGGTTTCACAGCAGCTCTGAAGAGAATGTTAGCAAAGAGGTAATCGGGACGACAGTGCAAACAGTACTCAAAGACAGGGAGAGCAAGCTCTCTCTTGGCACTTTGGATGTGGGACATACAGCGAGATGTTTGCTGCTTTTACATTTGGCTGTTGGGAGATTTACAGCACAAAGATATCTAGTTGATTTGAAGCAGTTCCGAGAAAGTCTAAACATAATCCTCACTTTTCCCTCCTGGCACTTTCCCTGTAGGAGATACCGCAAGACGTTTCTGTATATTGGGCACAGCGCTCTGCAGGGTGTTAGCAGAGAGTTTCCCGGGACAGTGAAACCCTATATCAGAGACACTGAGAAGAAGCCCCAATATTCCCTCCAGGCACTTTCAGTGTGGGTGCCTTCTCCACGTGGTTCCTGGTTTCACTGCAGCTCTGAAGAGAATGTTAGCAAAGAGGTAATCGGGACAGCGCAAACAGTACTCAAAGACAGGGAGAGCAAGCTCTCTCTTGGCACTTTGGATGTGGGACATACAGCGAGATGTTTGCTGCTTCTGCGTTTGGCTGTTGGGAGATTTACAGCACAAAGATATCTAGTTGATTTGAAGCAGTTCCGAGAAAGTCTAAACATAATCCTCACTTTTCCCTCCTGGCACTTTCCCTGTAGGAGATACCGCAAGACGTTTCTGTATATTGGGCACAGCGCTCTGCAGGGTGTTAGCAGAGAGTTTCCCGGGACAGTGAAACCCTATATCAGAGACATTGAGAAGAAGCCCCAACGTTCCTTCCAGGCACTTTCAGTGTGGGTGCCTTCTCGACGTGGTTCCTGGTTTCACTGCAGCTCTGAAGAGAATGTTAGCAAAGAGGTAATCGGGACAGCGCAAACAGTACTCAAAGACAGGGAGAGCAAGCTCTCTCTTGGCACTTTGGATGTGGGACATACAGCGAGATGTTTGCTGCTTTTACATTTGGCTGTTGGGAGATTTACAGCACAAAGATATCTAGTTGATTTGAAGCAGTTCCGAGAAAGTCTAAACATAATCCTCACTTTTCCCTCCTGGCACTTTCCCTGTAGGAGATACCGCAAGACGTTTCTGTATATTGGGCACAGCGCTCTGCAGGGTGTTAGCAGAGAGTTTCCCGGGACAGTGAAACCCTATATCAGAGACATTGAGAAGAAGCCCCAACGTTCCTTCCAGGCACTTTCAGTGTGGGTGCCTTCTCCACGTGGTTCCTGGTTTCACTGCAGCTCTGAAGAGAATGTTAGCAAAGAGGTAATCGGGACAGTGCAAACAGTACTCAAAGACAGGGAGAGCAAGCTCTCTCTTGGCACTTTGGATGTGGGACATACAGCGAGATGTTTGCTGCTTTTGCGTTTGGCTGTTGGGAGATTTACAGCACAAAGATATCTAGTTGATTTGAAGCAGTTCCGAGAAAGTCTAAACATAATCCTCACTTTTCCCTCCTGGCACTTTCCCTGTAGGAGATACCGCAAGACGTTTCTGTATATTGGGCACAGCGCTCTGCAGGGTGTTAGCAGAGAGTTTCCCGGGACAGTGAAACCCTATATCAGAGACACTGAGAAGAAGCCCCAACGTTCCTTCCAGGCACTTTCAGTGTGGGTGCCTTCTCCACGTGGTTCCTGGTTTCACTGCAGCTCTGAAGAGAATGTTAGCAAAGAGGTAATCGGGACAGTGCAAACAGTACTCAAAGACAGGGAGAGCAAGCTCTCTCTTGGCACTTTGGATGTGGGACATACAGCGAGATGTTTGCTGCTTTTGCGTTTGGCTGTTGGGAGATTTACAGCACAAAGATATCTAGTTGATTTGAAGCAGTTCCGAGAAAGTCTAAACATAATCCTCACTTTTCCCTCCTGGCACTTTCCCTGTAGGAGATACCGCAAGATGTTTCTGTATATTGGGCACAGCGCTCTGCAGGGTGTTAGCAGAGAGTTTCCCGGGACAGTGAAACCCTATATCAGAGACACTGAGAAGAAGCCCCAACGTTCCTTCCAGGCACTTTCAGTGTGGGTGCCTTCTCCACGTGGTTCCTGGTTTCACTGCAGCTCTGAAGAGAATGTTAGCAAAGAGGTAATCGGGACAGTGCAAACAGTACTCAAAGACAGGGAGAGCAAGCTCTCTCTTGGCACTTTGGATGTGGGACATACAGCGAGATGTTTGCTGCTTTTACATTTGGCTGTTGGGAGATTTACAGCACAAAGATATCTAGTTGATTTGAAGCAGTTCCGAGAAAGTCTAAACATAATCCTCACTTTTCCCTCCTGGCACTTTCCCTGTAGGAGATACCGCAAGACATTTCTGTATATTGGGCACAGCGCTGTGCAGGGTGTTAGCAGAGAGTTTCCCGGGACAGTGAAACCCTATATCAGAGACACTGAGAAGAAGCCCCAACGTTCCTTCCAGGCACTTTCAGTGTGGGTGCCTTCTCCACGTGGTTCCTGGTTTCACTGCAGCTCTGAAGAGAATGTTAGCAAAGAGGTAATCGGGACAGTGCAAACAGTACTCAAAGACAGGGAGAGCAAGCTCTCTCTTGGCACTTTGGATGTGGGACATACAGCGAGATGTTTGCTGCTTTTACATTTGGCTGTTGGGAGATTTACAGCACAAAGATATCTAGTTGATTTGAAGCAGTTCCGAGAAAGTCTAAACATAATCCTCACTTTTCCCTCCTGGCACTTTCCCTGTAGGAGATACCGCAAGACGTTTCTGTATATTGGGCACAGCGCTGTGCAGGGTGTTAGCAGAGAGTTTCCCGGGACAGTGAAACCCTATATCAGAGACACTGAGAAGAAGCCCCAACGTTCCTTCCAGGCACTTTCAGTGTGGGTGCCTTCTCCACGTGGTTCCTGGTTTCACTGCAGCTCTGAAGAGAATGTTAGCAAAGAGGTAATCGGGACAGTGCAAACAGTACTCAAAGACAGGGAGAGCAAGCTCTCTCTTGGCACTTTGGATGTGGGACATACAGCGAGATGTTTGCTGCTTTTACATTTGGCTGTTGGGAGATTTACAGCACAAAGATATCTAGTTGATTTGAAGCAGTTCCGAGAAAGCCTAAACATAATCCTCACTTTTCCCTCCTGGCACTTTCCCTGTAGGAGATACCGCAAGACATTTCTGTATATTGGGCACAGCGCTCTGCAGGGTGTTAGCAGAGAGTTTCCCGGGACAGTGAAACCCTATATCAGAGACACTGAGAAGAAGCCCCAACGTTCCTTCCAGGCACTTTCAGTGTGGGTGCCTTCTCCACGTGGTTCCTGGTTTCACTGCAGCTCTGAAGAGAATGTTAGCAAAGAGGTAATCGGGACAGTGCAAACAGTACTCAAAGACAGGGAGAGCAAGCTCTACATTACTCTCTTGGCACTTTGGATGTGGGACATACAGCGAGATGTTTGCTGCTTTTGCGTTTGGCTGTTGGGAGATTTACAGCACAAAGATATATAGTTCATTTGAAGCAGTTCCGAGAAAGTCTAAGCATAATCCTCACTTTTCCCTCCTGGCACTTTCCCTGTAGGGGATACCGCAAGACGTTTCTGTATATTGGGCACAGCGCTCTGCAGGGTGTTAGCAGAGACTTTCCCGGGACAGTGAAACCCTATGTCAGAGACACTGAGAAGAAGCCCCAATGTTCCCTCCAGGCACTTTCAGTGTGGGTGCCTTCTCCACGTGGTTCCTGGTTTCACTGCAGCTCTGAAGAGAATGTTAGCAAAGGGGTAATCGGGACAGCGCAAACAGTACTCAAAGACAGGGAGAGCAAGCTCTCTCTTGGCACTTTGGATGTGGGACATACAGCGAGATGTTTGCTGCTTTTACATTTGGCTGTTGGGAGATTTACAGCACAAAGATATCTAGTTGATTTGAAGCAGTTCCAAGAAAGTCTAAACATAATCCTCACTTTTCCCTCCTGGCACTTTCCCTGTAGGAGATACCGCAAGACATTTCTGTATATTGGGCACAGCGCTGTGCAGGGTGTTAGCAGAGAGTTTCCCGGGACAGTGAAACCCTATATCAGAGACACTGAGAAGAAGCCCCAATGTTCCCTCCAGGCACTTTCAGTGTGGGTGCCTTCTCCACGTGGTTCCTGGTTTCACTGCAGCTCTGAAGAGAATGTTAGCAAAGAGGTAATCGGGACAGTGCAAACAGTACTCAAAGACAGGGAGAGCAAGCTCTCTCTTGGCACTTTGGATGTGGGACATACAGCGAGATGTTTGCTGCTTTTACATTTGGCTGTTGGGAGATTTACAGCACAAAGATATCTAGTTGATTTGAAGCAGTTCCGAGAAAGCCTAAACATAATCCTCACTTTTCCCTCCTGGCACTTTCCCTGTAGGAGATACCGCAAGACATTTCTGTATATTGGGCACAGCGCTCTGCAGGGTGTTAGCAGAGAGTTTCCCGGGACAGTGAAACCCTATATCAGAGACACTGAGAAGAAGCCCCAACGTTCCTTCCAGGCACTTTCAGTGTGGGTGCCTTCTCCACGTGGTTCCTGGTTTCACTGCAGCTCTGAAGAGAATGTTAGCAAAGAGGTAATCGGGACAGTGCAAACAGTACTCAAAGACAGGGAGAGCAAGCTCTACATTACTCTCTTGGCACTTTGGATGTGGGACATACAGCGAGATGTTTGCTGCTTTTGCGTTTGGCTGTTGGGAGATTTACAGCACAAAGATATATAGTTCATTTGAAGCAGTTCCGAGAAAGTCTAAGCATAATCCTCACTTTTCCCTCCTGGCACTTTCCCTGTAGGGGATACCGCAAGACGTTTCTGTATATTGGGCACAGCGCTCTGCAGGGTGTTAGCAGAGACTTTCCCGGGACAGTGAAACCCTATGTCAGAGACACTGAGAAGAAGCCCCAATGTTCCCTCCAGGCACTTTCAGTGTGGGTGCCTTCTCCACGTGGTTCCTGGTTTCACTGCAGCTCTGAAGAGAATGTTAGCAAAGGGGTAATCGGGACAGCGCAAACAGTACTCAAAGACAGGGAGAGCAAGCTCTCTCTTGGCACTTTGGATGTGGGACATACAGCGAGATGTTTGCTGCTTTTACATTTGGCTGTTGGGAGATTTACAGCACAAAGATATCTAGTTGATTTGAAGCAGTTCCAAGAAAGTCTAAACATAATCCTCACTTTTCCCTCCTGGCACTTTCCCTGTAGGAGATACCGCAAGACGTTTCTGTATATTGGGCACAGCGCTGTGCAGGGTGTTAGCAGAGAGTTTCCCGGGACAGTGAAACCCTATATCAGAGACACTGAGAAGAAGCCCCAATGTTCCCTCCAGGCACTTTCAGTGTGGGTGCCTTCTCCACGTGGTTCCTGGTTTCACTGCAGCTCTGAAGAGAATGTTAGCAAAGAGGTAATCGGGACAGTGCAAACAGTACTCAAAGACAGGGAGAGCAAGCTCTCTCTTGGCACTTTGGATGTGGGACATACAGCGAGATGTTTGCTGCTTTTGCGTTTGGCTGTTGGGAGATTTACAGCACAAAGATATCTAGTTGATTTGAAGCAGTTCCGAGAAAGTCTAAACATAATCCTCACTTTTCCCTCCTGGCACTTTCCCTGTAGGAGATACCGCAAGACGTTTCTGTATATTGGGCACAGCGCTCTGCAGGGTGTTAGCAGAGAGTTTCCTGGGACAGTGAAACCCTATATCAGAGACACTGAGAAGAAGCCCCAACGTTCCTTCCAGGCACTTTCAGTGTGGGTGCCTTCTCCACGTGGTTCCTGGTTTCACTGCAGCTCTGAAGAGAATGTTAGCAAAGAGGTAATCGGGACAGTGCAAACAGTACTCAAAGACAGGGAGAGCAAGCTCTACATTACTCTCTTGGCACTTTGGATGTGGGACATACAGCGAGATGTTTGCTGCTTTTACATTTGGCTGTTGGGAGATTTACAGCACAAAGATATCTAGTTGATTTGAAGCAGTTCTGAGAAAGCCTAAACATAATCCTCACTTTTCCCTCCTGGCACTTTCCCTGTAGGAGATACCGCAAGACATTTCTGTATATTGGGCACAGCGCTCTGCAGGGTGTTAGCAGAGTTTCCCGGGACAGTGAAACCCTATATCAGAGACACTGAGAAGAAGCCCCAACGTTCCTTCCAGGCACTTTCAGTGTGGGTGCCTTCTCCACGTGGTTCCTGGTTTCACTGCAGCTCTGAAGAGAATGTTAGCAAAGAGGTAATCGGGACAGTGCAAACAGTACTCAAAGACAGGGAGAGCAAGCTCTCTCTTGGCACTTTGGATGTGGGACATACAGCGAGATGTTTGCTGATTTTACATTTGGCTGTTGGGAGATTTACAGCACAAAGATATCTAGTTGATTTGAAGCAGTTCCGAGAAAGTCTAAACATAATCCTCACTTTTCCCTCCTGGCACTTTCCCTGTAGGAGATACCGCAAGACGTTTCTGTATATTGGGCACAGCGCTCTGCAGGGTGTTAGCAGAGAGTTTCCCGGGACAGTGAAACCCTATATCAGAGACACTGAGAAGAAGCCCCAACGTTCCTTCCAGGCACTTTCAGTGTGGGTGCCTTCTCCACATGGTTCCTGGTTTCACTGCAGCTCTGAAGAGAATGTTAGCAAAGAGGTAATCGGGACAGTGCAAACAGTACTCAAAGACAGGGAGAGCAAGCTCTACATTACTCTCTTGGCACTTTGGATGTGGGACATACAGCGAGATGTTTGCTGCTTTTGCGTTTGGCTGTTGGGAGATTTACAGCACAAAGATATATAGTTCATTTGAAGCAGTTCCGAGAAAGTCTAAGCATAATCCTCACTTTTCCCTCCTGGCACTTTCCCTGTAGGGGATACCGCAAGACGTTTCTGTATATTGGGCACAGCGCTCTGCAGGGTGTTAGCAGAGAGTTTCCCGGGACAGTGAAACCCTATATCAGAGACACTGAGAAGAAGCCCCAACGTTCCTTCCAGGCACTTTCAGTGTGGGTGCCTTCTCCACATGGTTCCTGGTTTCACTGCAGCTCTGAAGAGAATGTTAGCAAAGAGGTAATCGGGACAGTGCAAACAGTACTCAAAGACAGGGAGAGCAAGCTCTACATTACTCTCTTGGCACTTTGGATGTGGGACATACAGCGAGATGTTTGCTGCTTTTGCGTTTGGCTGTTGGGAGATTTACAGCACAAAGATATATAGTTCATTTGAAGCAGTTCCGAGAAAGTCTAAGCATAATCCTCACTTTTCCCTCCTGGCACTTTCCCTGTAGGGGATACCGCAAGACGTTTCTGTATATTGGGCACAGCGCTCTGCAGGGTGTTAGCAGAGACTTTCCCGGGACAGTGAAACCCTATGTCAGAGACACTGAGAAGAAGCCCCAATGTTCCCTCCAGGCACTTTCAGTGTGGGTGCCTTCTCCACGTGGTTCCTGGTTTCACTGCAGCTCTGAAGAGAATGTTAGCAAAGGGGTAATCGGGACAGCGCAAACAGTACTCAAAGACAGGGAGAGCAAGCTCTCTCTTGGCACTTTGGATGTGGGACATACAGCGAGATGTTTGCTGCTTTTACATTTGGCTGTTGGGAGATTTACAGCACAAAGATATCTAGTTGATTTGAAGCAGTTCCGAGAAAGTCTAAACATAATCCTCACTTTTCCCTCCTGGCACTTTCCCTGTAGGAGATACCGCAAGACGTTTCTGTATATTGGGCACAGCGCTCTGCAGGGTGTTAGCAGAGAGTTTCCCGGGACAGTGAAACCCTATATCAGAGACACTGAGAAGAAGCCCCAACGTTCCTTCCAGGCACTTTCAGTGTGGGTGCCTTCTCCACGTGGTTCCTGGTTTCACTGCAGCTCTGAAGAGAATGTTAGCAAAGAGGTAATCGGGACAGTGCAAACAGTACTCAAAGACAGGGAGAGCAAGCTCTCTCTTGGCACTTTGGATGTGGGACATACAGCGAGATGTTTGCTGCTTTTGCGTTTGGCTGTTGGGAGATTTACAGCACAAAGATATCTAGTTGATTTGAAGCAGTTCCGAGAAAGTCTAAACATAATCCTCACTTTTCCCTCCTGGCACTTTCCCTGTAGGAGATACCGCAAGACGTTTCTGTATATTGGGCACAGCGCTCTGCAGGGTGTTAGCAGAGAGTTTCCTGGGACAGTGAAACCCTATATCAGAGACACTGAGAAGAAGCCCCAACGTTCCTTCCAGGCACTTTCAGTGTGGGTGCCTTCTCCACGTGGTTCCTGGTTTCACTGCAGCTCTGAAGAGAATGTTAGCAAAGAGGTAATCGGGACAGTGCAAACAGTACTCAAAGACAGGGAGAGCAAGCTCTACATTACTCTCTTGGCACTTTGGATGTGGGACATACAGCGAGATGTTTGCTGCTTTTACATTTGGCTGTTGGGAGATTTACAGCACAAAGATATCTAGTTGATTTGAAGCAGTTCCGAGAAAGTCTAAGCATAATCCTCACTTTTCCCTCCTGGCACTTTCCCTGTAGGGGATACCGCAAGACGTTTCTGTATATTGGGCACAGCGCTCTGCAGGGTGTTAGCAGAGACTTTCCCGGGACAGTGAAACCCTATGTCAGAGACACTGAGAAGAAGCCCCAATGTTCCCTCCAGGCACTTTCAGTGTGGGTGCCTTCTCCACGTGGTTCCTGGTTTCACTGCAGCTCTGAAGAGAATGTTAGCAAAGGGGTAATCGGGACAGTGCAAACGGTACTCAAAGACAGGGAGAGCAAGCTCTCTCTTGGCACTTTGGATGTGGGACATACAGCGAGATGTTTGCTGCTTTTACATTTGGCTGTTGGGAGATTTACAGCACAAAGATATCTAGTTGATTTGAAGCAGTTCCGAGAAAGTCTAAACATAATCCTCACTTTTCCCTCCTGGCACTTTCCCTGTAGGAGATACCGCAAGACGTTTCTGTATATTGGGCACAGCGCTCTGCAGGGTGTTAGCAGAGAGTTTCCCGGGACAGTGAAACCCTATATCAGAGACACTGAGAAGAAGCCCCAACGTTCCTTCCAGGCACTTTCAGTGTGGGTGCCTTCTCCACGTGGTTCCTGGTTTCACTGCAGCTCTGAAGAGAATGTTAGCAAAGAGGTAATCGGGACAGTGCAAACAGTACTCAAAGACAGGGAGAGCAAGCTCTACATTACTCTCTTGGCACTTTGGATGTGGGACATACAGCGAGATGTTTGCTGCTTTTACATTTGGCTGTTGGGAGATTTACAGCACAAAGATATCTAGTTGATTTGAAGCAGTTCTGAGAAAGCCTAAACATAATCCTCACTTTTCCCTCCTGGCACTTTCCCTGTAGGAGATACCGCAAGACGTTTCTGTATATTGGGCACAGCGCTCTGCAGGGTGTTAGCAGAGAGTTTCCCGGGACAGTGAAACCCTATATCAGAGACACTGAGAAGAAGCCCCAACGTTCCTTCCAGGCACTTTCAGTGTGGGTGCCTTCTCCACGTGGTTCCTGGTTTCACTGCAGCTCTGAAGAGAATGTTAGCAAAGAGGTAATCGGGACAGTGCAAACAGTACTCAAAGACAGGGAGAGCAAGCTCTCTCTTGGCACTTTGGATGTGGGACATACAGCGAGATGTTTGCTGCTTTTGCGTTTGGCTGTTGGGAGATTTACAGCACAAAGATATCTAGTTGATTTGAAGCAGTTCCGAGAAAGTCTAAACATAATCCTCACTTTTCCCTCCTGGCACTTTCCCTGTAGGAGATACCGCAAGACGTTTCTGTATATTGGGCACAGCGCTCTGCAGGGTGTTAGCAGAGAGTTTCCCGGGACAGTGAAACCCTATATCAGAGACACTGAGAAGAAGCCCCAACGTTCCTTCCAGGCACTTTCAGTGTGGGTGCCTTCTCCACGTGGTTCCTGGTTTCACAGCAGCTCTGAAGAGAATGTTAGCAAAGAGGTAATCGGGACAGTGCAAACGGTACTCAAAGACAGGGAGAGCAAGCTCTCTCTTGGCAC
This sequence comes from Chroicocephalus ridibundus, assembly GCF_963924245.1. NCBI lineage: Eukaryota > Metazoa > Chordata > Aves > Charadriiformes > Laridae > Chroicocephalus > Chroicocephalus ridibundus. The sequence continues at coordinate 57,029 of NW_026961578.1, read as the reverse complement.
TTTGGATGTGGGACATACAGCGAGATGTTTGCTGCTTTTACATTTGGCTGTTGGGAGATTTACAGCACAAAGATATCTAGTTGATTTGAAGCAGTTCCAAGAAAGTCTAAACATAATCCTCACTTTTCCCTCCTGGCACTTTCCCTGTAGGAGATACCGCAAGACGTTTCTGTATATTGGGCACAGCGCTCTGCAGGGTGTTAGCAGAGAGTTTCCCGGGACAGTGAAACCCTATATCAGAGACACTGAGAAGAAGCCCCAATGTTCCCTCCAGGCACTTTCAGTGTGGGTGCCTTCTCCACGTGGTTCCTGGTTTCACTGCAGCTCTGAAGAGAATGTTAGCAAAGAGGTAATCGGGACAGTGCAAACAGTACTCAAAGACAGGGAGAGCAAGCTCTCTCTTGGCACTTTGGATGTGGGACATACAGCGAGATGTTTGCTGCTTTTGCGTTTGGCTGTTGGGAGATTTACAGCACAAAGATATCTAGTTGATTTGAAGCAGTTCCGAGAAAGTCTAAACATAATCCTCACTTTTCCCTCCTGGCACTTTCCCTGTAGGAGATACCACAAGACGTTTCTGTATATTGGGCACAGCGCTCTGCAGGGTGTTAGCAGAGAGTTTCCCGGGACAGTGAAACCCTATATCAGAGACACTGAGAAGAAGCCCCAACGTTCCTTCCAGGCACTTTCAGTGTGGGTGCCTTCTCCACGTGGTTCCTGGTTTCACTGCAGCTCTGAAGAGAATGTTAGCAAAGAGGTAATCGGGACAGTGCAAACAGTACTCAAAGACAGGGAGAGCAAGCTCTACATTACTCTCTTGGCACTTTGGATGTGGGACATACAGCGAGATGTTTGCTGCTTTTACATTTGGCTGTTGGGAGATTTACAGCACAAAGATATCTAGTTGATTTGAAGCAGTTCTGAGAAAGCCTAAACATAATCCTCACTTTTCCCTCCTGGCACTTTCCCTGTAGGAGATACCGCAAGACGTTTCTGTATATTGGGCACAGCGCTCTGCAGGGTGTTAGCAGAGAGTTTCCCGGGACAGTGAAACCCTATATCAGAGACACTGAGAAGAAGCCCCAACGTTCCTTCCAGGCACTTTCAGTGTGGGTGCCTTCTCCACGTGGTTCCTGGTTTCACTGCAGCTCTGAAGAGAATGTTAGCAAAGAGGTAATCGGGACGACAGTGCAAACAGTACTCAAAGACAGGGAGAGCAAGCTCTCTCTTGGCACTTTGGATGTGGGACATACAGCGAGATGTTTGCTGCTTTTGCGTTTGGCTGTTGGGAGATTTACAGCACAAAGATATCTAGTTGATTTGAAGCAGTTCCGAGAAAGTCTAAACATAATCCTCACTTTTCCCTCCTGGCACTTTCCCTGTAGGAGATACCGCAAGACGTTTCTGTATATTGGGCACAGCGCTCTGCAGGGTGTTAGCAGAGAGTTTCCCGGGACAGTGAAACCCTATATCAGAGACACTGAGAAGAAGCCCCAACGTTCCCTCCAGGCACTTTCAGTGTGGGTGCCTTCTCCACGTGGTTCCTGGTTTCACTGCAGCTCTGAAGAGAATGTTAGCAAAGAGGTAATCGGGACAGCGCAAACAGTACTCAAAGACAGGGAGAGCAAGCTCTCTCTTGGCACTTTGGATGTGGGACATACAGCGAGATGTTTGCTGCTTTTACATTTGGCTGTTGGGAGATTTACAGCACAAAGATATCTAGTTGATTTGAAGCAGTTCCGAGAAAGTCTAAACATAATCCTCACTTTTCCCTCCTGGCACTTTCCCTGTAGGAGATACCGCAAGACGTTTCTGTATATTGAGCACAGCGCTCTGCAGGGTGTTAGCAGAGAGTTTCCCGGGACAGTGAAACCCTATATCAGAGACATTGAGAAGAAGCCCCAACGTTCCTTCCAGGCACTTTCAGTGTGGGTGCCTTCTCGACGTGGTTCCTGGTTTCACTGCAGCTCTGAAGAGAATGTTAGCAAAGAGGTAATCGGGACGACAGTGCAAACAGTACTCAAAGACAGGGAGAGCAAGCTCTCTCTTGGCACTTTGGATGTGGGACATACAGCGAGATGTTTGCTGCTTTTACATTTGGCTGTTGGGAGATTTACAGCACAAAGATATCTAGTTGATTTGAAGCAGTTCCGAGAAAGTCTAAACATAATCCTCACTTTTCCCTCCTGGCACTTTCCCTGTAGGAGATACCGCAAGACGTTTCTGTATATTGGGCACAGCGCTCTGCAGGGTGTTAGCAGAGAGTTTCCCGGGACAGTGAAACCCTATATCAGAGACACTGAGAAGAAGCCCCAACGTTCCTTCCAGGCACTTTCAGTGTGGGTGCCTTCTCCACATGGTTCCTGGTTTCACAGCAGCTCTGAAGAGAATGTTAGCAAAGAGGTAATCGGGACGACAGTGCAAACAGTACTCAAAGACAGGGAGAGCAAGCTCTCTCTTGGCACTTTGGATGTGGGACATACAGCGAGATGTTTGCTGCTTTTACATTTGGCTGTTGGGAGATTTACAGCACAAAGATATCTAGTTGATTTGAAGCAGTTCCGAGAAAGTCTAAACATAATCCTCACTTTTCCCTCCTGGCACTTTCCCTGTAGGAGATACCGCAAGACGTTTCTGTATATTGGGCACAGCGCTCTGCAGGGTGTTAGCAGAGAGTTTCCCGGGACAGTGAAACCCTATATCAGAGACACTGAGAAGAAGCCCCAATGTTCCCTCCAGGCACTTTCAGTGTGGGTGCCTTCTCCACGTGGTTCCTGGTTTCACTGCAGCTCTGAAGAGAATGTTAGCAAAGAGGTAATCGGGACAGCGCAAACAGTACTCAAAGACAGGGAGAGCAAGCTCTCTCTTGGCACTTTGGATGTGGGACATACAGCGAGATGTTTGCTGCTTTTACATTTGGCTGTTGGGAGATTTACAGCACAAAGATATCTAGTTGATTTGAAGCAGTTCCGAGAAAGTCTAAACATAATCCTCACTTTTCCCTCCTGGCACTTTCCCTGTAGGAGATACCGCAAGACGTTTCTGTATATTGGGCACAGCGCTCTGCAGGGTGTTAGCAGAGAGTTTCCCGGGACAGTGAAACCCTATATCAGAGACATTGAGAAGAAGCCCCAACGTTCCTTCCAGGCACTTTCAGTGTGGGTGCCTTCTCGACGTGGTTCCTGGTTTCACTGCAGCTCTGAAGAGAATGTTAGCAAAGAGGTAATCGGGACAGCGCAAACAGTACTCAAAGACAGGGAGAGCAAGCTCTCTCTTGGCACTTTGGATGTGGGACATACAGCGAGATGTTTGCTGCTTTTACATTTGGCTGTTGGGAGATTTACAGCACAAAGATATCTAGTTGATTTGAAGCAGTTCCGAGAAAGTCTAAACATAATCCTCACTTTTCCCTCCTGGCACTTTCCCTGTAGGAGATACCGCAAGACGTTTCTGTATATTGGGCACAGCGCTCTGCAGGGTGTTAGCAGAGAGTTTCCCGGGACAGTGAAACCCTATATCAGAGACACTGAGAAGAAGCCCCAATGTTCCCTCCAGGCACTTTCAGTGTGGGTGCCTTCTCCACGTGGTTCCTGGTTTCACTGCAGCTCTGAAGAGAATGTTAGCAAAGAGGTAATCGGGACAGTGCAAACAGTACTCAAAGACAGGGAGAGCAAGCTCTCTCTTGGCACTTTGGATGTGGGACATACAGCGAGATGTTTGCTGCTTTTGCGTTTGGCTGTTGGGAGATTTACAGCACAAAGATATCTAGTTGATTTGAAGCAGTTCCGAGAAAGTCTAAACATAATCCTCACTTTTCCCTCCTGGCACTTTCCCTGTAGGAGATACCGCAAGACGTTTCTGTATATTGGGCACAGCGCTCTGCAGGGTGTTAGCAGAGAGTTTCCCGGGACAGTGAAACCCTATATCAGAGACACTGAGAAGAAGCCCCAACGTTCCTTCCAGGCACTTTCAGTGTGGGTGCCTTCTCCACGTGGTTCCTGGTTTCACTGCAGCTCTGAAGAGAATGTTAGCAAAGAGGTAATCGGGACAGTGCAAACAGTACTCAAAGACAGGGAGAGCAAGCTCTCTCTTGGCACTTTGGATGTGGGACATACAGCGAGATGTTTGCTGCTTTTGCGTTTGGCTGTTGGGAGATTTACAGCACAAAGATATCTAGTTGATTTGAAGCAGTTCCGAGAAAGTCTAAACATAATCCTCACTTTTCCCTCCTGGCACTTTCCCTGTAGGAGATACCGCAAGACGTTTCTGTATATTGGGCACAGCGCTCTGCAGGGTGTTAGCAGAGAGTTTCCCGGGACAGTGAAACCCTATATCAGAGACACTGAGAAGAAGCCCCAATGTTCCCTCCAGGCACTTTCAGTGTGGGTGCCTTCTCCACGTGGTTCCTGGTTTCACTGCAGCTCTGAAGAGAATGTTAGCAAAGAGGTAATCGGGACAGTGCAAACAGTACTCAAAGACAGGGAGAGCAAGCTCTCTCTTGGCACTTTGGATGTGGGACATACAGCGAGATGTTTGCTGCTTTTGCGTTTGGCTGTTGGGAGATTTACAGCACAAAGATATCTAGTTGATTTGAAGCAGTTCCGAGAAAGTCTAAACATAATCCTCACTTTTCCCTCCTGGCACTTTCCCTGTAGGAGATACCGCAAGACGTTTCTGTATATTGGGCACAGCGCTCTGCAGGGTGTTAGCAGAGAGTTTCCCGGGACAGTGAAACCCTATATCAGAGACATTGAGAAGAAGCCCCAACGTTCCTTCCAGGCACTTTCAGTGTGGGTGCCTTCTCGACGTGGTTCCTGGTTTCACTGCAGCTCTGAAGAGAATGTTAGCAAAGAGGTAATCGGGACAGCGCAAACAGTACTCAAAGACAGGGAGAGCAAGCTCTCTCTTGGCACTTTGGATGTGGGACATACAGCGAGATGTTTGCTGCTTTTACATTTGGCTGTTGGGAGATTTACAGCACAAAGATATCTAGTTGATTTGAAGCAGTTCCGAGAAAGTCTAAACATAATCCTCACTTTTCCCTCCTGGCACTTTCCCTGTAGGAGATACCGCAAGACGTTTCTGTATATTGGGCACAGCGCTCTGCAGGGTGTTAGCAGAGAGTTTCCCGGGACAGTGAAACCCTATATCAGAGACACTGAGAAGAAGCCCCAATGTTCCCTCCAGGCACTTTCAGTGTGGGTGCCTTCTCCACGTGGTTCCTGGTTTCACTGCAGCTCTGAAGAGAATGTTAGCAAAGAGGTAATCGGGACAGTGCAAACAGTACTCAAAGACAGGGAGAGCAAGCTCTCTCTTGGCACTTTGGATGTGGGACATACAGCGAGATGTTTGCTGCTTTTGCGTTTGGCTGTTGGGAGATTTACAGCACAAAGATATCTAGTTGATTTGAAGCAGTTCCGAGAAAGTCTAAACATAATCCTCACTTTTCCCTCCTGGCACTTTCCCTGTAGGAGATACCGCAAGACGTTTCTGTATATTGGGCACAGCGCTCTGCAGGGTGTTAGCAGAGAGTTTCCCGGGACAGTGAAACCCTATATCAGAGACACTGAGAAGAAGCCCCAACGTTCCTTCCAGGCACTTTCAGTGTGGGTGCCTTCTCCACGTGGTTCCTGGTTTCACTGCAGCTCTGAAGAGAATGTTAGCAAAGAGGTAATCGGGACAGTGCAAACAGTACTCAAAGACAGGGAGAGCAAGCTCTCTCTTGGCACTTTGGATGTGGGACATACAGCGAGATGTTTGCTGCTTTTGCGTTTGGCTGTTGGGAGATTTACAGCACAAAGATATCTAGTTGATTTGAAGCAGTTCCGAGAAAGTCTAAACATAATCCTCACTTTTCCCTCCTGGCACTTTCCCTGTAGGAGATACCGCAAGACGTTTCTGTATATTGGGCACAGCGCTCTGCAGGGTGTTAGCAGAGAGTTTCCCGGGACAGTGAAACCCTATATCAGAGACACTGAGAAGAAGCCCCAATGTTCCCTCCAGGCACTTTCAGTGTGGGTGCCTTCTCCACGTGGTTCCTGGTTTCACTGCAGCTCTGAAGAGAATGTTAGCAAAGAGGTAATCGGGACAGTGCAAACAGTACTCAAAGACAGGGAGAGCAAGCTCTCTCTTGGCACTTTGGATGTGGGACATACAGCGAGATGTTTGCTGCTTTTGCGTTTGGCTGTTGGGAGATTTACAGCACAAAGATATCTAGTTGATTTGAAGCAGTTCCGAGAAAGTCTAAACATAATCCTCACTTTTCCCTCCTGGCACTTTCCCTGTAGGAGATACCGCAAGACGTTTCTGTATATTGGGCACAGCGCTCTGCAGGGTGTTAGCAGAGAGTTTCCCGGGACAGTGAAACCCTATATCAGAGACACTGAGAAGAAGCCCCAACGTTCCTTCCAGGCACTTTCAGTGTGGGTGCCTTCTCCACGTGGTTCCTGGTTTCACTGCAGCTCTGAAGAGAATGTTAGCAAAGAGGTAATCGGGACAGTGCAAACAGTACTCAAAGACAGGGAGAGCAAGCTCTCTCTTGGCACTTTGGATGTGGGACATACAGCGAGATGTTTGCTGCTTTTGCGTTTGGCTGTTGGGAGATTTACAGCACAAAGATATCTAGTTGATTTGAAGCAGTTCCGAGAAAGTCTAAACATAATCCTCACTTTTCCCTCCTGGCACTTTCCCTGTAGGAGATACCGCAAGACGTTTCTGTATATTGGGCACAGCGCTCTGCAGGGTGTTAGCAGAGAGTTTCCCGGGACAGTGAAACCCTATATCAGAGACACTGAGAAGAAGCCCCAACGTTCCTTCCAGGCACTTTCAGTGTGGGTGCCTTCTCCACATGGTTCCTGGTTTCACAGCAGCTCTGAAGAGAATGTTAGCAAAGAGGTAATCGGGACGACAGTGCAAACAGTACTCAAAGACAGGGAGAGCAAGCTCTCTCTTGGCACTTTGGATGTGGGACATACAGCGAGATGTTTGCTGCTTTTACATTTGGCTGTTGGGAGATTTACAGCACAAAGATATCTAGTTGATTTGAAGCAGTTCCGAGAAAGTCTAAACATAATCCTCACTTTTCCCTCCTGGCACTTTCCCTGTAGGAGATACCGCAAGACGTTTCTGTATATTGGGCACAGCGCTCTGCAGGGTGTTAGCAGAGAGTTTCCCGGGACAGTGAAACCCTATATCAGAGACACTGAGAAGAAGCCCCAATGTTCCCTCCAGGCACTTTCAGTGTGGGTGCCTTCTCCACGTGGTTCCTGGTTTCACTGCAGCTCTGAAGAGAATGTTAGCAAAGAGGTAATCGGGACAGCGCAAACAGTACTCAAAGACAGGGAGAGCAAGCTCTCTCTTGGCACTTTGGATGTGGGACATACAGCGAGATGTTTGCTGCTTTTACATTTGGCTGTTGGGAGATTTACAGCACAAAGATATCTAGTTGATTTGAAGCAGTTCCGAGAAAGTCTAAACATAATCCTCACTTTTCCCTCCTGGCACTTTCCCTGTAGGAGATACCGCAAGACGTTTCTGTATATTGGGCACAGCGCTCTGCAGGGTGTTAGCAGAGAGTTTCCCGGGACAGTGAAACCCTATATCAGAGACATTGAGAAGAAGCCCCAACGTTCCTTCCAGGCACTTTCAGTGTGGGTGCCTTCTCGACGTGGTTCCTGGTTTCACTGCAGCTCTGAAGAGAATGTTAGCAAAGAGGTAATCGGGACAGCGCAAACAGTACTCAAAGACAGGGAGAGCAAGCTCTCTCTTGGCACTTTGGATGTGGGACATACAGCGAGATGTTTGCTGCTTTTACATTTGGCTGTTGGGAGATTTACAGCACAAAGATATCTAGTTGATTTGAAGCAGTTCCGAGAAAGTCTAAACATAATCCTCACTTTTCCCTCCTGGCACTTTCCCTGTAGGAGATACCGCAAGACGTTTCTGTATATTGGGCACAGCGCTCTGCAGGGTGTTAGCAGAGAGTTTCCCGGGACAGTGAAACCCTATATCAGAGACACTGAGAAGAAGCCCCAATGTTCCCTCCAGGCACTTTCAGTGTGGGTGCCTTCTCCACGTGGTTCCTGGTTTCACTGCAGCTCTGAAGAGAATGTTAGCAAAGAGGTAATCGGGACAGTGCAAACAGTACTCAAAGACAGGGAGAGCAAGCTCTCTCTTGGCACTTTGGATGTGGGACATACAGCGAGATGTTTGCTGCTTTTGCGTTTGGCTGTTGGGAGATTTACAGCACAAAGATATCTAGTTGATTTGAAGCAGTTCCGAGAAAGTCTAAACATAATCCTCACTTTTCCCTCCTGGCACTTTCCCTGTAGGAGATACCGCAAGACGTTTCTGTATATTGGGCACAGCGCTCTGCAGGGTGTTAGCAGAGAGTTTCCCGGGACAGTGAAACCCTATATCAGAGACACTGAGAAGAAGCCCCAACGTTCCTTCCAGGCACTTTCAGTGTGGGTGCCTTCTCCACGTGGTTCCTGGTTTCACTGCAGCTCTGAAGAGAATGTTAGCAAAGAGGTAATCGGGACAGTGCAAACAGTACTCAAAGACAGGGAGAGCAAGCTCTCTCTTGGCACTTTGGATGTGGGACATACAGCGAGATGTTTGCTGCTTTTGCGTTTGGCTGTTGGGAGATTTACAGCACAAAGATATCTAGTTGATTTGAAGCAGTTCCGAGAAAGTCTAAACATAATCCTCACTTTTCCCTCCTGGCACTTTCCCTGTAGGAGATACCGCAAGACGTTTCTGTATATTGGGCACAGCGCTGTGCAGGGTGTTAGCAGAGAGTTTCCCGGGACAGTGAAACCCTATATCAGAGACACTGAGAAGAAGCCCCAACGTTCCTTCCAGGCACTTTCAGTGTGGGTGCCTTCTCCACGTGGTTCCTGGTTTCACTGCAGCTCTGAAGAGAATGTTAGCAAAGAGGTAATCGGGACAGTGCAAACAGTACTCAAAGACAGGGAGAGCAAGCTCTCTCTTGGCACTTTGGATGTGGGACATACAGCGAGATGTTTGCTGCTTTTACATTTGGCTGTTGGGAGATTTACAGCACAAAGATATCTAGTTGATTTGAAGCAGTTCCGAGAAAGTCTAAACATAATCCTCACTTTTCCCTCCTGGCACTTTCCCTGTAGGAGATACCGCAAGACATTTCTGTATATTGGGCACAGCGCTCTGCAGGGTGTTAGCAGAGAGTTTCCCGGGACAGTGAAACCCTATATCAGAGACACTGAGAAGAAGCCCCAACGTTCCTTCCAGGCACTTTCAGTGTGGGTGCCTTCTCCACGTGGTTCCTGGTTTCACTGCAGCTCTGAAGAGAATGTTAGCAAAGAGGTAATCGGGACAGTGCAAACAGTACTCAAAGACAGGGAGAGCAAGCTCTCTCTTGGCACTTTGGATGTGGGACATACAGCGAGATGTTTGCTGCTTTTACATTTGGCTGTTGGGAGATTTACAGCACAAAGATATCTAGTTGATTTGAAGCAGTTCCGAGAAAGTCTAAACATAATCCTCACTTTTCCCTCCTGGCACTTTCCCTGTAGGAGATACCGCAAGACGTTTCTGTATATTGGGCACAGCGCTCTGCAGGGTGTTAGCAGAGAGTTTCCCGGGACAGTGAAACCCTATATCAGAGACACTGAGAAGAAGCCCCAACGTTCCTTCCAGGCACTTTCAGTGTGGGTGCCTTCTCCACGTGGTTCCTGGTTTCACTGCAGCTCTGAAGAGAATGTTAGCAAAGAGGTAATCGGGACAGCGCAAACAGTACTCAAAGACAGGGAGAGCAAGCTCTCTCTTGGCACTTTGGATGTGGGACATACAGCGAGATGTTTGCTGCTTTTACATTTGGCTGTTGGGAGATTTACAGCACAAAGATATCTAGTTGATTTGAAGCAGTTCCGAGAAAGCCTAAACATAATCCTCACTTTTCCCTCCTGGCACTTTCCCTGTAGGGGATACCGCAAGACATTTCTGTATATTGGGCACAGCGCTCTGCAGGGTGTTAGCAGAGAGTTTCCCGGGACAGTGAAACCCTATATCAGAGACACTGAGAAGAAGCCCCAACGTTCCTTCCAGGCACTTTCAGTGTGGGTGCCTTCTCCACGTGGTTCCTGGTTTCACTGCAGCTCTGAAGAGAATGTTAGCAAAGAGGTAATCGGGACAGTGCAAACAGTACTCAAAGACAGGGAGAGCAAGCTCTCTCTTGGCACTTTGGATGTGGGACATACAGCGAGATGTTTGCTGCTTTTACATTTGGCTGTTGGGAGATTTACAGCACAAAGATATCTTGTTGATTTGAAGCAGTTCCGAGAAAGCCTAAACATAATCCTCACTTTTCCCTCCTGGCACTTTCCCTGTAGGAGATACCGCAAGACATTTCTGTATATTGGGCACAGCGCTCTGCAGGGTGTTAGCAGAGAGTTTCCCGGGACAGTGAAACCCTATATCAGAGACACTGAGAAGAAGCCCCAACGTTCCTTCCAGGCACTTTCAGTGTGGGTGCCTTCTCCACGTGGTTCCTGGTTTCACTGCAGCTCTGAAGAGAATGTTAGCAAAGAGGTAATCGGGACAGTGCAAACAGTACTCAAAGACAGGGAGAGCAAGCTCTCTCTTGGCACTTTGGATGTGGGACATACAGCGAGATGTTTGCTGCTTTTACATTTGGCTGTTGGGAGATTTACAGCACAAAGATATCTAGTTGATTTGAAGCAGTTCCGAGAAAGTCTAAACATAATCCTCACTTTTCCCTCCTGGCACTTTCCCTGTAGGAGATACCGCAAGACGTTTCTGTATATTGGGCACAGCGCTCTGCAGGGTGTTAGCAGAGAGTTTCCCGGGACAGTGAAACCCTATATCAGAGACACTGAGAAGAAGCCCCAATGTTCCCTCCAGGCACTTTCAGTGTGGGTGCCTTCTCCACGTGGTTCCTGGTTTCACTGCAGCTCTGAAGAGAATGTTAGCAAAGAGGTAATCGGGACAGTGCAAACAGTACTCAAAGACAGGGAGAGCAAGCTCTACATTACTCTCTTGGCACTTTGGATGTGGGACATACAGCGAGATGTTTGCTGCTTTTGCGTTTGGCTGTTGGGAGATTTACAGCACAAAGATATATAGTTCATTTGAAGCAGTTCCGAGAAAGTCTAAGCATAATCCTCACTTTTCCCTCCTGGCACTTTCCCTGTAGGGGATACCGCAAGACGTTTCTGTATATTGGGCACAGCGCTCTGCAGGGTGTTAGCAGAGACTTTCCCGGGACAGTGAAACCCTATGTCAGAGACACTGAGAAGAAGCCCCAATGTTCCCTCCAGGCACTTTCAGTGTGGGTGCCTTCTCCACGTGGTTCCTGGTTTCACTGCAGCTCTGAAGAGAATGTTAGCAAAGGGGTAATCGGGACAGCGCAAACAGTACTCAAAGACAGGGAGAGCAAGCTCTCTCTTGGCACTTTGGATGTGGGACATACAGCGAGATGTTTGCTGCTTTTACATTTGGCTGTTGGGAGATTTACAGCACAAAGATATCTAGTTGATTTGAAGCAGTTCCAAGAAAGTCTAAACATAATCCTCACTTTTCCCTCCTGGCACTTTCCCTGTAGGAGATACCGCAAGACGTTTCTGTATATTGGGCACAGCGCTGTGCAGGGTGTTAGCAGAGAGTTTCCCGGGACAGTGAAACCCTATATCAGAGACACTGAGAAGAAGCCCCAATGTTCCCTCCAGGCACTTTCAGTGTGGGTGCCTTCTCCACGTGGTTCCTGGTTTCACTGCAGCTCTGAAGAGAATGTTAGCAAAGAGGTAATCGGGACAGTGCAAACAGTACTCAAAGACAGGGAGAGCAAGCTCTCTCTTGGCACTTTGGATGTGGGACATACAGCGAGATGTTTGCTGCTTTTGCGTTTGGCTGTTGGGAGATTTACAGCACAAAGATATCTAGTTGATTTGAAGCAGTTCCGAGAAAGTCTAAACATAATCCTCACTTTTCCCTCCTGGCACTTTCCCTGTAGGAGATACCGCAAGACGTTTCTGTATATTGGGCACAGCGCTCTGCAGGGTGTTAGCAGAGACTTTCCCGGGACAGTGAAACCCTATGTCAGAGACACTGAGAAGAAGCCCCAATGTTCCCTCCAGGCACTTTCAGTGTGGGTGCCTTCTCCACGTGGTTCCTGGTTTCACTGCAGCTCTGAAGAGAATGTTAGCAAAGGGGTAATCGGGACAGTGCAAACAGTACTCAAAGACAGGGAGAGCAAGCTCTCTCTTGGCACTTTGGATGTGGGACATACAGCGAGATGTTTGCTGCTTTTGCGTTTGGCTGTTGGGAGATTTACAGCACAAAGATATCTAGTTGATTTGAAGCAGTTCCGAGAAAGTCTAAGCATAATCCTCACTTTTCCCTCCTGGCACTTTCCCTGTATGGGATACCGCAAGACATTTCTGTATATTGGGCACAGCGCTCTGCAGGGTGTTAGCAGAGACTTTCCCGGGACAGTGAAACCCTATATCAGAGACACTGAGAAGAAGCCCCAATGTTCCCTCCAGGCACTTTCAGTGTGGGTGCCTTCTCCACGTGGTTCCTGGTTTCACTGCAGCTCTGAAGAGAATGTTAGCAAAGAGGTAATCGGGACAGCGCAAACAGTTCCCAAAGAGCTTTAGAACAAGGCATAGTTTTCCCTGCTGGCTCTTTGGGCGTGGGACCAGTCTCCAGCCATATGGCTATTTTTGGGCATGGCGCGGTGCGAAGTGGGAAATGGTGGTTTTGAGGCAGAAGGCAGCAGGAAAGCCTGCAGCCCCCAGGTGTGTGGGGCTACGCAAGCCGTTCCCAAAGAGCTTTAGAACAAGGCATAGTTTTCCCTGCTGGCTCTTTGGGCGTGGGACCAGTCTCCAGCCATATGGCCATTTTTGGGCCTGGCGCGGCGCCAAGTGGGAAACGGTGGTTTTGAGGCTGAAGGCAGCAGGAAAGCCTGCAGCCCCCAGGTGTGTGGGGCTACGCAAGCCGTTCCCAAAGAGCTTTAGAACAAGGCATAGTTTTCCCTGCTGGCTCTTTGGGCGTGGAACAAATCTCCAGACATATGGCCATTTTTGTGCCTGGCGTGGCGCCAAGTGCGAAAGGGTTCTTCTGAGGCTGAAGAGAGCAGGAAAGCCTGCAGCCCCCAGGTGTGTGGGGCTACGCAAGCGGTTCCCAAAGAGCTTTAGAACAAGGCATAGTTTTCCCTGCTGGCTCTTTGGGCGTGGGACCAGTCTCCAGACATATGGCCATTTTTGGGCCTGGCGCGGCGCCAAGTGCGAAAGGGTGGTTTTGAGGCTGAAGGCAGCAGGAAAGCCTGCAGCCCCCAGGTGTGTGGGGCTACGCAAGCGGTTCCCAAAGAGCTTTAGAACAAGGCATAGTTTTCCCTGCTGGCTCTTTGGGCGTGGGACCAGTCTCCAGACATATGGCCATTTTTGGGCCTGGCGTGACGCCAAGTGGGAAAGGCTGGTTTTGAGGCTGAAGGCAGCAGGAAAGACTGCAGCCCCCAGGTGTGTGGGGCTACGCAAGCGGTTCCCAAAGAGCTTTAGAACAAGGCATAGTTTTCCCTGCTGGCTCTTTGGGCGTGGGACCAGTCTCCAGACATATGGCCATTTTTGGGCCTGGCGTGACGCCAAGTGGGAAAGGGTGGTTTTGAGGCTGAAGGCAGCAGGAAAGCCTGCAGCCCCCAGGTGTGTGGGGCTACGCAAGCGGTTCCCAAAGAGCTTTAGAACAAGGCATAGTTTTCCCTGCTGGCTCTTTGGGCGTGGGACCAACCTCCAGACATATGGCCATTTTTGGGCCTGGCGCGGCGCCAATTGCGAAAGGGTTCTTCTGAGGCTGAAAGCGCGAGAAAAGCCTGCAGCCCCCAGGTGTGTGGGGCTACGCAAGCGGTTCCCCAAGAGCTTTAGAACAAGGCATAGTTTTCCCTGCTGACTCTTTGGGCGCGGGACCAATCTCCAGACATATGGCCATTTTTGGGCCTGGCGCGGCGCCAAGTGGGAAAGGGTGGTTTTGAGGCTGAAGGCAGCAGGAAAGCCTGCAGCCCCCAGGTGTGTGGGGCTACGCAAGCGGTTCCCAAAGAGCTTTAGAACAAGGCATAGTTTTCCCTGCTGGCTCTTTCGGAAAGGGACCAATCTCCAGACATATGGCCATTTTTGGGCCTGGCGCGGTGCCAAGTGGGAAAGCGTGCTTTTGAGGCTGAAGGCAGCAGGAAAGCCTGCAGCCCCCAGGTGTGTGGGGCTACGCAAGCGGTTCCCAAAGAGCTTTAGAACAAGGCATAGTTTTCCCTGCTGGCTCTTTGGGCGTGGGACCAGTCTCCAGACATATGGCCATTTTTGTGCCTGGCGTGACGCCAAGTGGGAAAGGGTGGTTTTGAGGCTGAAGGCAGCAGGAAAGCCTGCAGCCCCCAGGTGTGTGGGGCTACGCAAGCGGTTCCCAAAGAGCTTTAGAACAAGGCATAGTTTTCCCTGCTGGCTCTTTGGGCGTGGGACCAACCTCCAGACATATGGCCATTTTTGGGCCTGGTGCGGCGCCAATTGCGAAAGGGTTCTTCTGAGGCTGAAAGCGCGAGAAAAGCCTGCAGCCCCCAGGTGTGTGGGGCTACGCAAGCGGTTCCCCAAGAGCTTTAGAACAAGGCATAGTTTTCCCTGCTGGCTCTTTGGGAAAGGGACCAATCTCCAGACATATGGCCATTTTTGGGCCTGGCGCGGCGCTAAGTGGGAAAGGGTGCTTTTGAGGCTGAAGGCAGCAGGAAAGCCTGCAGCCCCCAGGTGTGTGGGGCTACGCAAGCGGTTCCCAAAGAGCTTTAGAACAAGGCATAGTTTACCCTGCTGGCTCTTTGGGCGTGGGACCAATCTCCAGACATATGGCCATTTTTGGGCCTGGCGCGGCGCCAAGTGCGAAAGGGTTCTTCTGAGGCTGAAGAGAGCAGGAAAGCCTGCAGCCCCCAGGTGTGTGGGGCTACACAAGCGGTTCCCAAAGAGCTTTAGAACAAGGCATAGTTTTCCCTGCTGGCTCTTTGGGCGTGGGACCAGTCTCCAGACATATGGCCATTTTTGGGCCTGGCGCGGCGCCAAGTGCGAAAGGGTTCTTCTGAGGCTGAAAGCGCGAGGAAAGCCTGCAGCCCCCAGGTGTGTGGGGCTACGCAAGCGGTTCCCAAAGAGCTTTAGAACAAGGCATAATTTTCCCTGCTGGCTCTTTGGGCGTGGGACCAGTCTCCAGCCATAGGGCCATTTTTGGACCTGGCGCGGCGCCAAGTTGGAAAGGGTGGTTTTGAGGCTGAAGGCAGCAGGAAAGCCTGCAGCCCCCAGGTGTGTGGGGCTACGCAAGCGGTTCCCAAAGAGCTTTAGAACAAGGCATAGTTTTCCCTGCTGGCTCTTTGGGCGTGGGACCAGTCTGCAGACATACGGCCATTTTTGTGCCTGGCGCGGCGCCAAGTGCGAAAGGGTTCTTCTGAGGCTGAAAGCGCGAGAAAAGCCTGCAGCCCCCAGGTGTGTGGGGCTACGCAAGCGGTTCCCAAAGAGCTTTAGAACAAGGCATAGTTTTCCCTGCTGGCTCTTTGGGCGTGGGACCAATCTCCAGACTTATGGCCATTTTTGGGCCTGGCGCGGCACCAAGTGTGAAAGGGTGGTTTTGAGGCTGAAGGCAGCAGGAAAGCC
The DNA here is from genome assembly GCF_963924245.1 of Chroicocephalus ridibundus. NCBI lineage: Eukaryota > Metazoa > Chordata > Aves > Charadriiformes > Laridae > Chroicocephalus > Chroicocephalus ridibundus. The sequence continues at coordinate 41,364 of NW_026961578.1, read as the reverse complement.
TGCAGCCCCCAGGTGTGTGGGGCTACGCAAGCCGTTCCCAAAGAGCTTTAGAACAAGGCATAGTTTTCCCTGCTGGCTCTTTGGGCGTGGGACCAGTCTCCAGCCATATGGCCATTTTTGTGCCTGGTGCGGCGCCAAGTGGGAAAGGGTGGTTTTGAGGCTGAAGGCAGTAGGAAAGCCTGTAGCCCCCAGGTGTGTGGGGCTACGCAAGCGGTTCCCAAAGAGCTTTAGAACAAGGCATAGTTTTCCCTGCTGGCTCTTTGGGCGTGGGACCAGTCTCCAGACATATGGCCATTTTTGTGCCTGGCGTGACGCCATGTGCGAAAGGGTTCTTCTGAGGCTGAAAGCGCGAGAAAAGCCTGCAGCCCCCAGTTTGTGTGGGGCTACGCAAGCGGTTCCCAAAGAGCTTTAGAACAAGGCATAGTTTTCCCTGCTGGCTCTTTGGGCGTGGGACCAGTCTCCAGACATATGGCCATTTTTGGGCCTGGCGTGACGCTAAGTGGGTAAGGGTGGTTTTGAGGCTGAAGGCAGCAGGAAAGCCTGCAGCCCCCAGGTGTGTGGGGCTACGCAAGCGGTTCCCAAAGAGCTTTAGAACAAGGCATAGTTTTCCCTGCTGGCTCTTTGGGCGTGGGACCAGTCTCCAGCCATATGGCTATTTTTGGGCATGGCGCGGCGCGAAGTGGGAAATGGTGGTTTTGAGGCAGAAGGCAGCAGGAAAGCCTGCAGCCCCCAGGTGTGTGGGGCTACGCAAGCGGTTCCCAAAGAGCTTTAGAACAAGGCATAGTTTTCCCTGCTGGCTCTCTGGGCGTGGGACCAGTCTCCAGACATATGGAAATTTTTGTGCCTGGCGTGATGCCATGTGGGAAAGGGTGGTTTTGAGGCTGAAGGCAGCAGGAAAGCCTGCAGCCCCCAGGTCTGTAGGGCTACGCAAGTGGTTCCCAAAGAGCTTTAGAACAAGGCATAGTTTTCCCTGCTGGCTCTTTGGGCGTGGGACCAGTCTCCAGACATATGGCCATTTTTGGGCCTGGCGCGGCGCCAAGTGGGAAAGGGTGGTTTTGAGGCTGAAGGCAGTAGGAAAGCCTGTAGCCCCCAGGTGTGTGGGGCTACGCAAGCGGTTCCCAAAGAGCTTTAGAACAAGGCATAGTTTTCCCTGCTGGCTCTTTGGGCGTGGGACCAACCTCCAGACATATGGCCATTTTTGGGCCTGGCGCGGCGCCAATTGCGAAAGGGTTCTTTTGAGGCTGAAACGCGAGAAAAGCCTGCAGCCCCCAGTTTGTGTGGGGCTACGCAAGCGGTTCCCCAAGAGCTTTAGAACAAGGCATAGTTTTCCCTGCTGGCTCTTTGGGCGTGGGACCAATCTCCAGACATATGGCCATTTTTGGGCCTGGCGCGGCGCCAAGTGGGAAACGGTGGTTTTGAGGCTGAAGGCAGCAGGAAAGCCTGCAGCCCCCAGGTGTGTGGGGCTACGCAAGCCGTTCCCAAAGAGCTTTAGAACAAGGCATAGTTTTCCCTGCTGGCTCTTTGGGCGTGGAACAAATCTCCAGACATATGGCCATTTTTGTGCCTGGCGTGGCGCCAAGTGCGAAATGGTTCTTCTGAGGCTGAAGAGAGCAGGAAAGCCTGTAGCCCCCAGGTGTGTGGGGCTACGCAAGCGGTTCCCAAAGAGCTTTAGAACAAGGCATAGTTTTCCCTGCTGGCTCTTTGGGCGTGGGACCAGTCTCCAGACATATGGCCATTTTTGGGCCTGGTGCGGCGCCAAGTAGGAAAGGGTGGTTTTGAGGCTGAAGGCAGCAGGAAATCCTGCAGCCCCCAGGTCTGTAGGGCTACGCAAGTGGTTCCCAAAGAGCTTTAGAACAAGGCATAGTTTTCCCTGCTGGCTCTTTGGGCGTGGGACCAGTCTCCAGCCATATGGCTATTTTTGGGCCTGGCGCGGCGCCAAGTGGGAAAGGGTGCTTTTGAGGCTGAAGGCAGCAGGAAAGCCTGCAGCCCCCAGGTGTGTGGGGCTACGCAAGCGGTTCCCAAAGAGCTTTAGAACAAGGCATAGTTTTCCCTGCTGGCTCTTTGGGCGTGGGACCAGTCTCCAGACATATGGCCATTTTTGTGCCTGGCGCGGCACCAAGTGCGAAAGGGTTCTTCTGAGGCTGAAAGCGCGAGAAAAGCCTGCAGCCCCCAGTTTGTGTGGGGCTACGCAAGCGGTTCCCAAAGAGCTTTAGAACAAGGCATAGTTTTCCCTGCTGGCTCTTTGGGCGTGGGACCAGTCTCCAGACATATGGCCATTTTTGGGCCTGGCGCGGCGCCAAGTGCGAAAGGGTTCTTCTGAGGCTGAAAGCGCGAGAAAAGCCTGCAGCCCCCAGTTTGTGTGGGGCTACGCAAGCGGTTCCCAAAGAGCTTTAGAACAAGGCATAGTTTTCCCTGCTGGCTCTTTGGGCGTGGGACCAGTCTCCAGCCATATGGCCATTTTTGGGCCTGGCGCGGCGCCAAATGGGAAAGCGTGCTTTTGAGGCTGAAGAGAGCAGGAAAGCCTGCAGCCCCCAGGTGTGTGGGGCTACGCAAGCCGTTCCCAAAGAGCTTTAGAACAAGGCATAGTTTTCCCTGCTGGCTCTTTGGGCGTGGGACCAGTCTCCAGACATATGGCCATTTTTGGGCCTGGCGCGGCGCCAAGTGGGAAAGGGTGGTTTTGAGGCTGAAGGCAGCAGGAAAGCCTGCAGCCCCCAGGTGTGTGGGGCTACGCAAGCGGTTCCCCAAGAGCTTTAGAACAAGGCATAGTTTTCCCTGCTGGCTCTTTGGGCGTGGGACCAGTCTCCAGACATATGGCCATTTTTGGGCCTGGCGCGGCGCCAAGTGGGAAAGGGTGGTTTTGAGGCTGAAGGCAGCAGGAAAGCCTGCAGCCCCCAGGTGTGTGGGGCTACGCAAGCGGTTCCCAAAGAGCTTTAGAACAAGGCATAGTTTTCCCTGCTGGCTCTTTGGCCGTAGGACCAGTCTCCAGACATATGGCCATTTTTGGGCCTGGCGTGACGCCAAGTGGGAAAGGCTGGTTTTGAGGCTGAAGGCAGCAGGAAAGACTGCAGCCCCCAGGTGTGTGGGGCTACGCAAGCGGTTCCCAAAGAGCTTTAGAACAAGGCATAGTTTTCCCTGCTGGCTCTTTGGCCGTAGGACCAGTCTCCAGACATATGGCCATTTTTGTGCCTGGCGCGGCGCCAAGTGCGAAAGGGTTCTTCTGAGGCTGAAAGCGCGAGAAAAGCCTGCAGCCCCCAGTTTGTGTGGGGCTACGCAAGCGGTTCCCAAAGAGCTTTAGAACAAGGCATAGTTTTCCCTGCTGGCTCTTTGGGCGTGGGACCAGTCTCCAGACATATGGCCATTTTTGGGCCTGGCGCGGCGCCAAGTGCGAAAGGGTTCTTCTGAGGCTGAAAGCGCGAGAAAAGCCTGCAGCCCCCAGTTTGTGTGGGGCTACGCAAGCGGTTCCCAAAGAGCTTTAGAACAAGGCATAGTTTTCCCTGCTGGCTCTTTGGGCGTGGGACCAGTCTCCAGCCATATGGCCATTTTTGGGCCTGGCGCGGCGCCAAATGGGAAAGCGTGCTTTTGAGGCTGAAGAGAGCAGGAAAGCCTGCAGCCCCCAGGTGTGTGGGGCTACGCAAGCCGTTCCCAAAGAGCTTTAGAACAAGGCATAGTTTTCCCTGCTGGCTCTTTGGGCGTGGGACCAGTCTCCAGACATATGGCCATTTTTGGGCCTGGCGCGGCGCCAAGTGGGAAAGGGTGGTTTTGAGGCTGAAGGCAGCAGGAAAGCCTGCAGCCCCCAGGTGTGTGGGGCTACGCAAGCGGTTCCCCAAGAGCTTTAGAACAAGGCATAGTTTTCCCTGCTGGCTCTTTGGGCGTGGGACCAGTCTCCAGACATATGGCCATTTTTGGGCCTGGCGCGGCGCCAAGTGGGAAAGGGTGGTTTTGAGGCTGAAGGCAGCAGGAAAGCCTGCAGCCCCCAGGTGTGTGGGGCTACGCAAGCGGTTCCCAAAGAGCTTTAGAACAAGGCATAGTTTTCCCTGCTGGCTCTTTGGCCGTAGGACCAGTCTCCAGACATATGGCCATTTTTGGGCCTGGCGTGACGCCAAGTGGGAAAGGCTGGTTTTGAGGCTGAAGGCAGCAGGAAAGACTGCAGCCCCCAGGTGTGTGGGGCTACGCAAGCGGTTCCCAAAGAGCTTTAGAACAAGGCATAGTTTTCCCTGCTGGCTCTTTGGCCGTAGGACCAGTCTCCAGACATATGGCCATTTTTGTGCCTGGCGCGGCGCCAAGTGCGAAAGGGTTCTTCTGAGGCTGAAAGCGCGAGAAAAGCCTGCAGCCCCCAGTTTGTGTGGGGCTACGCAAGCGGTTCCCAAAGAGCTTTAGAACAAGGCATAGTTTTCCCTGCTGGCTCTTTGGGCGTGGGACCAGTCTCCAGACATATGGCCATTTTTGTGCCTGGCGCGGCACCAAGTGTGAAAGGGTGGTTTTGAGGCAGAAGGCAGCAGGAAAGCCTGCAGCCCCCAGGTGTGTGGGGCTACGCAAGCGGTTCCCAAAGAGCTTTAGAACAAGGCATAGTTTTCCCTGCTGGCTCTTTGGGCGTGGGACCAGTCTCCAGACATATGGCCATTTTTGTGCCTGGCGTGACGCTAAGTGGGAAAGGGTGGTTTTGAGGCTGAAGGCAGCAGGAAAGCCTGCAGCCCCCAGGTGTGTGGGGCTACGCAAGCGGTTCCCAAAGAGCTTTAGAACAAGGCATAGTTTTCCCTGCTGGCTCTTTGGGCGTGGGACCAGTCTCCAGCCATATGGCTATTTTTGGGCATGGCGCGGCGCGAAGTGGGAAATGGTGGTTTTGAGGCTGAAGGCAGCAGGAAAGCCTGCAGCCCCCGGTTCTGTGGGGCTACGCAAGCGGTTCCCAAAGAGCTTTAGAACAAGGCATAGTTTTCCCTGCTGGCTCTTTGGGCGTGGGACCAGTCTCCAGACATATGGCCATTTTTGGGCCTGGCGTGGCGCCAAGTGCGAAAGGGTTCTTCTGAGGCTGAAAGCGCGAGAAAAGCCTGCAGCCCCCAGGTGTGTGGGGCTACGCAAGCGGTTCCCAAAGAGCTTTAGAACAAGGCATAGTTTTCCCTGCTGGCTCTTTGGGCGTGGGACCAATCTCCAGACATATGGCCATTTTTGGGCCTGGCGCGGCGCCAAGTGGGAAAGGGGTGTTTTGAGGCTGAAGGCAGCAGGAAAGCCTGCAGCCCCCAGGTGTGTGGGGCTACGCAAGCGGTTCCCAAAGAGCTTTAGAACAAGGCATAGTTTTCCCTGCTGGCTCTTTGGGCGTGGGACCAGTCTCCAGACATATGGCCATTTTTGGGCCTGGCGTGACGCCAAGTGGGAAAGGGTGGTTTTGAGGCTGAAGGCAGCAGGAAAGCCTGCAGCCCCCAGGTGTGTGGGGCTACGCAAGCGGTTCCCAAAGAGCTTTAGAACATGGCATAATTTTCCCTGCTGGCTCTTTGGGCGTGGGACCAGTCTCCAGCCATATGGCTATTTTTGGGCATGGCGCGGCGCGAAGTGGGAAAGGGTGGTTTTGAGGCTGAAGGCAGCAGGAAAGCCTGCAGCCCCCAGTTTGTGTGGGGCTACGCAAGCAGTTCCCAAAGAGCTTTAGAACAAGGCATAGTTTTCCCTGCTGGCTCTTTGGGCGTGGGACCAGTCTCCAGCCATATGGCCATTTTTGGGCCTGGCGCGGCGCCAAGTGGGAAAGGGTGGTTTTGAGGCTGAAGGCAGCAGGAAAGCCTGCAGCCCCCAGGTGTGTGGGGCTACGCAAGCGGTTCCCAAAGAGCTTTAGAACAAGGCATAGTTTTTCCTGCTGGCTCTTTGGGCGTGGGACCAGTCTCCAGACATATGGCCATTTTTGGGCCTGGCGCGGCGCCAAGTGGGAAAGCGTGCTTTTGAGGCTGAAGAGAGCAGGAAAGCCTGCAGCCCCCAGGTGTGTGGGGCTACGCAAGCCGTTCCCAAAGAGCTTTAGAACAAGGCATAGTTTTCCCTGCTGGCTCTTTGGGCGTGGGACCAACCTCTAGACATATGGCCATTTTTGGGCCTGGCGCGGCGCCAATTGCGAAAGGGTTCTTCTGAGGCTGAAAGAGCGAGAAAAGCCTGCAGCCCCCAGGTGTGTGGGGCTACGCAAGTGGTTCCCCAAGAGCTTTAGAACAAGGCATAGTTTTCCCTGCTGGCTCTTTGGGCGCGGGACCAATCTCCAGACATATGGCCATTTTTGGGCCTGGCGCGGCGCCAAGTGCGAAAGGGTTCTTCTGAGGCTGAAGAGAGCAGGAAAGCCTGTAGCCCCCAGGTGTGTGGGGCTACGCAAGTGGTTCCCGAAGAGCTTTAGAACAAGGCATAGTTTTCCCTGCTGGCTCTTTGGGAAAGGGACCAATCTCCAGACATATGGCCATTTTTGGGCCTGGCGTGACGCCATGTGGGAAAGGGTGTTTTTGAGGCTGAAGGCAGCAGGAAAGCCTGCAGCCCCCAGGTGTGTGGGGCTACGCAAGCGGTTCCCAAAGAGCTTTAGAACAAGGCATAGTTTTCCCTGCTAGCTCTTTGGGAAAGGGACCAATCTCCAGACATATGGCCATTTTTGGGCCTGGCGCGGCGCCAAGTGCGAAAGGGTTCTTCTGAGGCTGAAGGCAGCAGGAAAGCCTGTAGCCCCCAGGTGTGTGGGGCTACGCAAGCGGTTCCCAAAGAGCTTTAGAACAAGGCATAGTTTTCCCTGCTGGCTCTTTGGGAAAGGGACCAATCTCCAGACATATGGCCATTTTTGGGCCTGGCGTGACGCCATGTGGGAAAGGGTGGTTTTGAGGCTGAAGGCAGCAGGAAAGCCTGCAGCCCCCAGGTCTGTGGGGCTACGCAAGCGGTTCCCAAAGAGCTTTAGAACAAGGCATAGTTTTCCCTGCTGGCTCTTTGGGCGTGGCACCAGTCTCCAGACATATGGCCATTTTTGTGCCTGGCGTGACGCCAAGTGGGAAAGGGTGGTTTTGAGGCTGAAGGCAGCAGGAAAGCCTGCAGCCCCCAGGTGTGTGGGGCTACGCAAGCGGTTCCCAAAAGCTTTACAACAAGGCATAGTTTTCCCTGCTGGCTCTTTGGGCGTGGGACCAGTCTCCAGCCATATGGCTATTTCTGGGCCTGGCGCGGCGCGAAGTGGGAAATGGTGGTTTTGAGGCAGAAGGCAGCAGGAAAGCCTGCAGCCCCCAGGTGTGTGGGGCTACGCAAGCTGTTCCCAAAGAGCTTTAGAACAAGGCATAATTTTCCCTGCTGGCTCTTTGGGCGTGGGACCAGTCTCCAGCCATATGGCCATTTTTGGGCCTGGCGCGGCGCCAAGTGGGAAAGGGTGGTTTTGAGGCTGAAGGCAGCAGGAAAGCCTGCAGCCCCCAGGTGTGTGGGGCTACGCAAGCGGTTCCCAAAGAGCTTTAGAACAAGGCATAGTTTTCCCTGCTGGCTCTTTGGGCGTGGAACAAATCTCCAGACATATGGCCATTTTTGTGCCTGGCGCGGCGCCAAGTGCGAAAGGGTTCTTCTGAGGCTGAAGAGAGCAGGAAAGCCTGCAGCCCCCAGGTGTGTGGGGCTACGCAAGCGGTTCCCAAAGAGCTTTAGAACAAGGCATAGTTTTCCCTGCTGGCTCTTTGGGCGTGGGACCAGTCTCCAGACATATGGCCATTTTTGGGCCTGGCGCGGCGCCAAGTGCGAAAGGGTTCTTCTGAGGCTGAAAGCGCGAGAAAAGCCTGCAGCCCCCAGGTGTGTGGGGCTACGCAAGCGGTTCCCAAAGAGCTTTAGAACAAGGCATAGTTTTAGGACAAGAGGCAATGGGCACAAACTGGAACATAGGAAGTTCCACCTAAACATGAGGAGGAACTTCTTTACCCTGAGGGTGGCAGAGCACTGGAACAGGCTGCCCAGAGAGGTGGTGGAGTCTCCAACTCTGGAGACATTCAAAACCCACCTGGACGTGTTCCTGTGTAACCTGCTCTAGGTGACCCTGCTCTGGCAGGGGGGTTGGACTAGATGATCTCCAGAGGTCCCTTCCAACCCTATGATTCTATGATTCTATGATTCTATGATGATTCCCTGCTGGCTCTTTGGGCGTGGGACCAATCTCCAGACATATGGCCATTTTTGTGCCTGGCGCGGCGCCAAGTGGGAAAGGGTGGTTTTGAGGCTGAAGGCAGCAGGAAAGCCTGCAGCCCCCAGGTGTGTGGGGCTACGCAAGCGGTTCCCAAAGAGCTTTAGAACAAGGCATAGTTTTTCCTGCTGGCTCTTTGGGCGTGGGACCAGTCTCCAGACATATGGCCATTTTTGTGCCTGGCGTGACGCCAAATGGGAAAGGGTGCTTTTGAGGCTGAAGGCAGCAGGAAAGCCTGCAGCCCCCAGGTGTGTGGGGCTACGCAAGCGGTTCCCAAAGAGCTTTAGAACAAGGCATAGTTTTCCCTGCTGGCTCTTTGGGCGTGGAACCTATCTCCAGACATATGGCTATTTTTGGGCCTGGCACACCTCCAAGTGCGAAAGGGTTCTTCTGAGGCTGAAGAGAGCAGGAAAGCCTGCAGCCCCCAGGTGTGTGGGGCTACGCAAGCGGTTCCCAAAGAGCTTTAGAACAAGGCATAGTTTTCCCTGCTGGCTCTTTGGGCGTGGGACCAATCTCCAGACATATGGCCATTTTTGGGCCTGGCGCGGCGCCAAGTGGGAAAGGGTGGTATTGAGGCTGAAGGCAGCAGGAAAGCCTGCAGCCCCCAGGTGTGTGGGGCTACGCAAGCGGTTCCCAAAGAGCTTTAGAACAAGGCATAGTTTTCCCTGCTGGCTCTTTGGGCGTGGGACCAATCTCCAGACATATGGCCATTTTTGGGCCTGGCGCGGAGCCAAGTGCGAAAGGGTTCTTCTGAGGCTGAAGAGAGCAGGAAAGCCTGTAGCCCCCAGGTGTGTGGGGCTACGCAAGCGGTTCCCAAAGAGCTTTACAACAAGGCATAGTTTTCCCTGCTGGCTCTTTGGGCGTGGGACCAGTCTCCAGACATATGGCCATTTTTGGGCCTGGCGCGGCGCCAAGTGCGAAAGGGTTCTTCTGAGGCTGAAAGCGCGAGGAAAGCCTGCAGCCCCCAGGTGTGTGGGGCTACGCAAGCGGTTCCCAAAGAGCTTTAGAACAAGGCATAGTTTTCCCTGCTGGCTCTTTGGGCGTGGGACCAATCTCCAGACATATGGCCATTTTTGGGCCTGGCGCGGCGCCAAGTGCGAAAGGGTTCTTCTGAGGCTGAAGAGAGCAGGAAAGCCTGCAGCCCCCAGGTGTGTGGGGCTACGCAAGCGGTTCCCAAAGAGCTTTAGAACAAGGCATAGTTTTCCCTGCTGGCTCTTTGGGCGTGGGACCAGTCTCCAGACATATGGCCATTTTTGGGCCTGGCGTGACGCCAAGTGGGAAAGGGTGGTTTTGAGGCTGAAGGCAGCAGGAAAGCCTGCAGCCCCCAGGTGTGTGGGGCTACGCAAGCGGTTCCCAAAGAGCTTTAGAACAAGGCATAGTTTTCCCTGCTGGCTCTTTGGGCGTGGGACCAGTCTCCAGCCATATGGCTATTTCTGGGCATGGCGCGGCGCCAAGTGGGAAAGGGTGGTTTTGAGGCTGAAGGCAGCAGGAAAGCCTGCAGCCCCCAGGTGTGTGGGGCTACGCAAGCGGTTCCCAAAGAGCTTTAGAACAAGGCATAGTTTTCCCTGCTGGCTCTTTGGGCGTGGAACAAATCTCCAGACATATGGCCATTTTTGTGCCTGGCGCGGCGCCAAGTGCGAAAGGGTTCTTCTGAGGCTGAAGAGAGCAGGAAAGCCTGCAGCCCCCAGGTGTGTGGGGCTACGCAAGCGGTTCCCAAAGAGCTTTAGAACAAGGCATAGTTTTCCCTGCTGGCTCTTTGGGCGTGGGACCAATCTCCAGACATATGGCCATTTTTGTGCCTGGCGCGGCGCCAAGTGGGAAAGGGTGGTTTTGAGGCTGAAGGCAGCAGGAAAGCCTGCAGCCCCCAGGTGTGTGGGGCTACGCAAGCGGTTCCCAAAGAGCTTTAGAACAAGGCATAGTTTTCCCTGCTGGCTCTTTGGGCGTGGGACCAGTCTCCAGACATATGGCCATTTTTGTGCCTGGCGTGACGCCAAGTGGGAAAGGGTGGTTTTGAGGCTGAAGGCAGCAGGAAAGCCTGCAGCCCCCAGGTGTGTGGGGCTACGCAAGCGGTTCCCAAAGAGCTTTAGAACAAGGCATAGTTTTCCCTGCTGGCTCTTTGGGCGTGGGACCAGTCTCCAGCCATAGGGCCATTTTTGGACCTGGCGCGGCGCCAAGTTGGAAAGGGTGGTTTTGAGGCTGAAGGCAGCAGGAAAGCCTGCAGCCCCCAGGTGTGTGGGGCTACGCAAGCGGTTCCCAAAGAGCTTTAGAACAAGGCATAGTTTTCCCTGCTGGCTCTTTGGGCGTGGGACCAGTCTGCAGACATACGGCCATTTTTGTGCCTGGCGCGGCGCCAAGTGCGAAAGGGTTCTTCTGAGGCTGAAAGCGCGAGAAAAGCCTGCAGCCCCCAGGTGTGTGGGGCTACGCAAGCGGTTCCCAAAGAGCTTTAGAACAAGGCATAGTTTTAGGACAAGAGGCAATGGGCACAAACTGGAACATAGGAAGTTCCACCTAAACATGAGGAGGAACTTCTTTACCCTGAGGGTGGCAGAGCACTGGAACAGGCTGCCCAGAGAGGTGGTGGAGTCTCCAACTCTGGAGACATTCAAAACCCACCTGGACGTGTTCCTGTGTAACCTGCTCTAGGTGACCCTGCTCTGGCAGGGGGGTTGGACTAGATGATCTCCAGAGGTCCCTTCCAACCCTATGATTCTATGATTCTATGATTCTATGATGATTCCCTGCTGGCTCTTTGGGCGTGGGACCAATCTCCAGACATATGGCCATTTTTGTGCCTGGCGCGGCGCCAAGTGGGAAAGGGTGGTTTTGAGGCTGAAGGCAGCAGGAAAGCCTGCAGCCCCCAGGTGTGTGGGGCTACGCAAGCGGTTCCCAAAGAGCTTTAGAACAAGGCATAGTTTTTCCTGCTGGCTCTTTGGGCGTGGGACCAGTCTCCAGACATATGGCCATTTTTGTGCCTGGCGTGACGCCAAATGGGAAAGGGTGCTTTTGAGGCTGAAGGCAGCAGGAAAGCCTGCAGCCCCCAGGTGTGTGGGGCTACGCAAGCGGTTCCCAAAGAGCTTTAGAACAAGGCATAGTTTTCCCTGCTGGCTCTTTGGGCGTGGAACCTATCTCCAGACATATGGCTATTTTTGGGCCTGGCACACCTCCAAGTGCGAAAGGGTTCTTCTGAGGCTGAAGAGAGCAGGAAAGCCTGCAGCCCCCAGGTGTGTGGGGCTACGCAAGCGGTTCCCAAAGAGCTTTAGAACAAGGCATAGTTTTCCCTGCTGGCTCTTTGGGCGTGGGACCAATCTCCAGACATATGGCCATTTTTGGGCCTGGCGCGGCGCCAAGTGGGAAAGGGTGGTATTGAGGCTGAAGGCAGCAGGAAAGCCTGCAGCCCCCAGGTGTGTGGGGCTACGCAAGCGGTTCCCAAAGAGCTTTAGAACAAGGCATAGTTTTCCCTGCTGGCTCTTTGGGCGTGGGACCAATCTCCAGACATATGGCCATTTTTGGGCCTGGCGCGGAGCCAAGTGCGAAAGGGTTCTTCTGAGGCTGAAGAGAGCAGGAAAGCCTGTAGCCCCCAGGTGTGTGGGGCTACGCAAGCGGTTCCCAAAGAGCTTTACAACAAGGCATAGTTTTCCCTGCTGGCTCTTTGGGCGTGGGACCAGTCTCCAGACATATGGCCATTTTTGGGCCTGGCGCGGCGCCAAGTGCGAAAGGGTTCTTCTGAGGCTGAAAGCGCGAGGAAAGCCTGCAGCCCCCAGGTGTGTGGGGCTACGCAAGCGGTTCCCAAAGAGCTTTAGAACAAGGCATAGTTTTCCCTGCTGGCTCTTTGGGCGTGGGACCAATCTCCAGACATATGGCCATTTTTGGGCCTGGCGCGGCGCCAAGTGCGAAAGGGTTCTTCTGAGGCTGAAGAGAGCAGGAAAGCCTGCAGCCCCCAGGTGTGTGGGGCTACGCAAGCGGTTCCCAAAGAGCTTTAGAACAAGGCATAGTTTTCCCTGCTGGCTCTTTGGGCGTGGGACCAGTCTCCAGACATATGGCCATTTTTGGGCCTGGCGTGACGCCAAGTGGGAAAGGGTGGTTTTGAGGCTGAAGGCAGCAGGAAAGCCTGCAGCCCCCAGGTGTGTGGGGCTACGCAAGCGGTTCCCAAAGAGCTTTAGAACAAGGCATAGTTTTCCCTGCTGGCTCTTTGGGCGTGGGACCAGTCTCCAGCCATATGGCTATTTCTGGGCATGGCGCGGCGCCAAGTGGGAAAGGGTGGTTTTGAGGCTGAAGGCAGCAGGAAAGCCTGCAGCCCCCAGGTGTGTGGGGCTACGCAAGCGGTTCCCAAAGAGCTTTAGAACAAGGCATAGTTTTCCCTGCTGGCTCTTTGGGCGTGGAACAAATCTCCAGACATATGGCCATTTTTGTGCCTGGCGCGGCGCCAAGTGCGAAAGGGTTCTTCTGAGGCTGAAGAGAGCAGGAAAGCCTGCAGCCCCCAGGTGTGTGGGGCTACGCAAGCGGTTCCCAAAGAGCTTTAGAACAAGGCATAGTTTTCCCTGCTGGCTCTTTGGGCGTGGGACCAATCTCCAGACATATGGCCATTTTTGTGCCTGGCGCGGCGCCAAGTGGGAAAGGGTGGTTTTGAGGCTGAAGGCAGCAGGAAAGCCTGCAGCCCCCAGGTGTGTGGGGCTACGCAAGCGGTTCCCAAAGAGCTTTAGAACAAGGCATAGTTTTCCCTGCTGGCTCTTTGGGCGTGGGACCAGTCTCCAGCCATATGGCTATTTCTGGGCCTGGCGCGGCGCCAAGTGGGAAAGGGTGGTTTTGAGGCTGAAGGCAGCAGGAAAGCCTGCAGCCCCCAGGTGTGTGGGGCTACGCAAGCGGTTCCCAAAGAGCTTTAGAACAAGGCATAGTTTTCCCTGCTGGCTCTTTGGGCGTGGAACAAATCTCCAGACATATGGCCATTTTTGTGCCTGGCGCGGCGCCAAGTGCGAAAGGGTTCTTCTGAGGCTGAAGAGAGCAGGAAAGCCTGCAGCCCCCAGGTGTGTGGGGCTACGCAAGCGGTTCCCAAAGAGCTTTAGAACAAGGCATAGTTTTCCCTGCTGGCTCTTTGGGCGTGGGACCAATCTCCAGACATATGGCCATTTTTGTGCCTGGCGCGGCGCCAAGTGGGAAAGGGTGGTTTTGAGGCTGAAGGCAGCAGGAAAGCCTGCAGCCCCCAGGTGTGTGGGGCTACGCAAGCGGTTCCCAAAGAGCTTTAGAACAAGGCATAGTTTTCCCTGCTGGCTCTTTGGGCGTGGGACCAGTCTCCAGACATATGGCCATTTTTGTGCCTGGCGTGACGCCAAGTGGGAAAGGGTGGTTTTGAGGCTGAAGGCAGCAGGAAAGCCTGCAGCCCCCAGGTGTGTGGGGCTACGCAAGCGGTTCCCAAAGAGCTTTAGAACAAGGCATAGTTTTCCCTGCTGGCTCTTTGGGCGTGGGACCAGTCTCCAGCCATAGGGCCATTTTTGGACCTGGCGCGGCGCCAAGTTGGAAAGGGTGGTTTTGAGGCTGAAGGCAGCAGGAAAGCCTGCAGCCCCCAGGTGTGTGGGGCTACGCAAGCGGTTCCCAAAGAGCTTTAGAACAAGGCATAGTTTTCCCTGCTGGCTCTTTGGGCGTGGGACCAGTCTGCAGACATACGGCCATTTTTGTGCCTGGCGCGGCGCCAAGTGCGAAAGGGTTCTTCTGAGGCTGAAAGCGCGAGAAAAGCCTGCAGCCCCCAGGTGTGTGGGGCTACGCAAGCGGTTCCCAAAGAGCTTTAGAACAAGGCATAGTTTTCCCTGCTGGCTCTTTGGGCGTGGGACCAATCTCCAGACTTATGGCCATTTTTGGGCCTGGCGCGGCACCAAGTGTGAAAGGGTGGTTTTGAGGCTGAAGGCAGCAGGAAAGCCTGCAGCCCCCAGGTGTGTGGGGCTACGCAAGCCGTTCCCAAAGAGCTTTAGAACAAGGCATAGTTTTCCCTGCTGGCTCTTTGGGCGTGGGACCAGTCTCCAGACATATGGCCATTTTTGTGCCTGGTGCGGCGCCAAGTGGGAAAGGGTGGTTTTGAGGCTGAAGGCAGTAGGAAAGCCTGTAGCCCCCAGGTGTGTGGGGCTACGCAAGCGGTTCCCAAAGAGCTTTAGAACAAGGCATAGTTTTCCCTGCTGGCTCTTTGGGCGTGGGACCAATCTCCAGACATATGGCCATTTTTGTGCCTGGCGTGACGCCATGTGCGAAAGGGTTCTTCTGAGGCTGAAAGCGCGAGAAAAGCCTGCAGCCCCCAGTTTGTGTGGGGCTACGCAAGCGGTTCCCAAAGAGCTTTAGAACAAGGCATAGTTTTCCCTGCTGGCTCTTTGGGCGTGGGACCAGTCTCCAGACATATGGCCATTTTTGGGCCTGGCGTGACGCTAAGTGGGAAAGGGTGGTTTTGAGGCTGAAGGCAGCAGGAAAGCCTGCAGCCCCCAGGTGTGTGGGGCTACGCAAGCGGTTCCCAAAGAGCTTTAGAACAAGGCATAGTTTTCCCTGCTGGCTCTTTGGGCGTGGGACCAGTCTCCAGCCATATGGCTATTTTTGGGCATGGCGCGGCGCCAAGTGGGAAATGGTGGTTTTGAGGCAGAAGGCAGCAGGAAAGCCTGCAGCCCCCAGGTGTGTGGGGCTACGCAAGCGGTTCCCAAAGAGCTTTAGAACAAGGCATAGTTTTCCCTGCTGGCTCTCTGGGCGTGGGACCAGTCTCCAGACATATGGAAATTTTTGTGCCTGGCGTGATGCCATGTGGGAAAGGGTGGTTTTGAGGCTGAAGGCAGCAGGAAAGCCTGCAGCCCCCAGGTCTGTAGGGCTACGCAAGTGGTTCCCAAAGAGCTTTAGAACAAGGCATAGTTTTCCCTGCTGGCTCTTTGGGCGTGGGACCAGTCTCCAGACATATGGCCATTTTTGGGCCTGGCGCGGCGCCAAGTGGGAAAGGGTGGTTTTGAGGCTGAAGGCAGCAGGAAAGCCTGTAGCCCCCAGGTGTGTGGGGCTACGCAAGCCGTTCCCAAAGAGCTTTAGAACAAGGCATAGTTTTCCCTGCTGGCTCTTTGGGCGTGGGACCAACCTCCAGACATATGGCCATTTTTGGGCCTGGCGCGGCGCCAATTGCGAAAGGGTTCTTTTGAGGCTGAAACGCGAGAAAAGCCTGCAGCCCCCAGTTTGTGTGGGGCTACGCAAGCGGTTCCCCAAGAGCTTTAGAACAAGGCATAGTTTTCCCTGCTGGCTCTTTGGGCGTGGGACCAATCTCCAGACATATGGCCATTTTTGGGCCTGGCGCGGCGCCAAGTGGGAAACGGTGGTTTTGAGGCTGAAGGCAGCAGGAAAGCCTGCAGCCCCCAGGTGTGTGGGGCTACGCAAGCCGTTCCCAAAGAGCTTTAGAACAAGGCATAGTTTTCCCTGCTGGCTCTTTGGGCGTGGAACCAATCTCCAGACATATGGCCATTTTTGTGCCTGGCGTGGCGCCAAGTGCGAAAGGGTTCTTCTGAGGCTGAAGAGAGCAGGAAAGCCTGCAGCCCCCAGGTGTGTGGGGCTACGCAAGCGGTTCCCCAAGAGCTTTAGAACAAGGCATAGTTTTCCCTGCTGGCTCTTTGGGCGTGGGACCAGTCTCCAGACATATAGCCATTTTTGGGCCTGGTGCGGCGCCAAGTAGGAAAGGGTGGTTTTGAGGCTGAAGGCAGCAGGAAATCCTGCAGCCCCCAGGTCTGTAGGGCTACGCAAGTGGTTCCCAAAGAGCTTTAGAACAAGGCATAGTTTTCCCTGCTGGCTCTTTGGGCGTGGGACCAGTCTCCAGCCATATGGCTATTTTTGGGCCTGGCGCGGCGCCAAGTGGGAAAGGGTGCTTTTGAGGCTGAAGGCAGCAGGAAAGCCTGCAGCCCCCAGGTGTGTGGGGCTACGCAAGCGGTTCCCAAAGAGCTTTAGAACAAGGCATAGTTTTCCCTGCTGGCTCTTTGGGCGTGGGACCAGTCTCCAGACATATGGCCATTTTTGTGCCTGGCGCGGCACCAAGTGCGAAAGGGTTCTTCTGAGGCTGAAAGCGCGAGAAAAGCCTGCAGCCCCCAGTTTGTGTGGGGCTACGCAAGCGGTTCCCAAAGAGCTTTAGAACAAGGCATAGTTTTCCCTGCTGGCTCTTTGGGCGTGGGACCAGTCTCCAGACATATGGCCATTTTTGGGCCTGGCGCGGCGCCAAGTGGGAAAGGGTTCTTCTGAGGCTGAAAGCGCGAGAAAAGCCTGCAGCCCCCAGTTTGTGTGGGGCTACGCAAGCGGTTCCCAAAGAGCTTTAGAACAAGGCATAGTTTTCCCTGCTGGCTCTTTGGGCGTGGGACCAGTCTCCAGACATATGGCCATTTTTGGGCCTGGCGCGGCGCCAAATGGGAAAGCGTGCTTTTGAGGCTGAAGAGAGCAGGAAAGCCTGCAGCCCCCAGGTGTGTGGGGCTACGCAAGCCGTTCCCAAAGAGCTTTAGAACAAGGCATAGTTTTCCCTGCTGGCTCTTTGGGCGTGGGACCAGTCTCCAGACATATGGCCATTTTTGGGCCTGGCGCGGCGCCAAGTGGGAAAGGGTGGTTTTGAGGCTGAAGGCAGCAGGAAAGCCTGCAGCCCCCAGGTGTGTGGGGCTACGCAAGCGGTTCCCAAAGAGCTTTAGAACAAGGCATAGTTTTCCCTGCTGGCTCTTTGGGCGTGGGACCAGTCTCCAGACATATGGCCATTTTTGGGCCTGGCGCGGCGCCAAGTGGGAAAGGGTGGTTTTGAGGCTGAAGGCAGCAGGAAAGCCTGCAGCCCCCAGGTGTGTGGGGCTACGCAAGCGGTTCCCCAAGAGCTTTAGAACAAGGCATAGTTTTCCCTGCTGGCTCTTTGGCCGTAGGACCAGTCTCCAGACATATGGCCATTTTTGGGCCTGGCGCGGCGCCAAGTGGGAAAGGGTGCTTTTGAGGCTGAAGGCAGCAGGAAAGCCTGCAGCCCCCAGGTGTGTGGGGCTACGCAAGCGGTTCCCAAAGAGCTTTAGAACAAGGCATAGTTTTCCCTGCTGGCTCTTTGGCCGTAGGACCAGTCTCCAGACATATGGCCATTTTTGTGCCTGGCGCGGCGCCAAGTGCGAAAGGGTTCTTCTGAGGCTGAAAGCGCGAGAAAAGCCTGCAGCCCCCAGTTTGTGTGGGGCTACGCAAGCGGTTCCCAAAGAGCTTTAGAACAAGGCATAGTTTTCCCTGCTGGCTCTTTGGGCGTGGGACCAGTCTCCAGACATATGGTCATTTTTGTGCCTGGCGCGGCACCAAGTGTGAAAGGGTGGTTTTGAGGCAGAAGGCAGCAGGAAAGCCTGCAGCCCCCAGGTGTGTGGGGCTACGCAAGCGGTTCCCAAAGAGCTTTAGAACAAGGCATAGTTTTCCCTGCTGGCTCTTTGGGCGTGGGACCAGTCTCCAGACATATGGCCATTTTTGTGCCTGGCGTGACGCTAAGTGGGAAAGGGTGGTTTTGAGGCTGAAGGCAGCAGGAAAGCCTGCAGCCCCCAGGTGTGTGGGGCTACGCAAGCGGTTCCCAAAGAGCTTTAGAACAAGGCATAGTTTTCCCTGCTGGCTCTTTGGGCGTGGGACCAGTCTCCAGCCATATGGCTATTTTTGGGCATGGCGCGGCGCGAAGTGGGAAATGGTGGTTTTGAGGCTGAAGGCAGCAGGAAAGCCTGCAGCCCCCGGTTCTGTGGGGCTACGCAAGCGGTTCCCAAAGAGCTTTAGAACAAGGCATAGTTTTCCCTGCTGGCTCTTTGGGCGTGGGACCAATCTCCAGACATATGGCCATTTTTGGGCCTGGCGCGGCGCCAAGTGGGAAACGGTGGTTTTGAGGCTGAAGGCAGCAGGAAAGCCTGCAGCCCCCAGGTGTGTGGGGCTACGCAAGCGGTTCCCAAAGAGCTTTAGAACAAGTCATAGTTTTCCCTGCTGGCTCTTTGGGCGTGGGACCAATCTCCAGACATATGGCCATTTTTGTGCCTGGCGCGGCGCCAAGTGGGAAAGGGGTGTTTTGAGGCTGAAGGCAGCAGGAAAGCCTGCAGCCCCCAGGTGTGTGGGGCTACGCAAGCGGTTCCCAAAGAGCTTTAGAACAAGGCATAGTTTTCCCTGCTGGCTCTTTGGGCGTGGGACCAGTCTCCAGACATATGGCCATTTTTGGGCCTGGCGTGACGCCAAGTGGGAAAGGGTGGTTTTGAGGCTGAAGGCAGCAGGAAAGCCTGCAGCCCCCAGGTGTGTGGGGCTACGCAAGCGGTTCCCAAAGAGCTTTAGAACATGGCATAATTTTCCCTGCTGGCTCTTTGGGCGTGGGACCAGTCTCCAGCCATATGGCTATTTTTGGGCATGGCGCGGCGCGAAGTGGGAAAGGGTGGTTTTGAGGCTGAAGGCAGCAGGAAAGCCTGCAGCCCCCAGTTTGTGTGGGGCTACGCAAGCAGTTCCCAAAGAGCTTTAGAACAAGGCATAGTTTTCCCTGCTGGCTCTTTGGGCGTGGGACCAGTCTCCAGCCATATGGCCATTTTTGGGCCTGGCGCGGCGCCAAGTGGGAAAGGGTGGTTTTGAGGCTGAAGGCAGCAGGAAAGCCTGCAGCCCCCAGGTGTGTGGGGCTACGCAAGCGGTTCCCAAAGAGCTTTAGAACAAGGCATAGTTTTCCCTGCTGGCTCTTTGGGCGTGGGACCAGTCTCCAGACATATGGCCATTTTTGGGCCTGGCGCGGCGCCAAGTGGGAAAGCGTGCTTTTGAGGCTGAAGAGAGCAGGAAAGCCTGCAGCCCCCAGGTCTGTGGGGCTACGCAAGCCGTTCCCAAAGAGCTTTAGAACAAGGCATAGTTTTCCCTGCTGGCTCTTTGGGCGTGGGACCAGTCTCCAGCCATATGGCTATTTTTGGGCATGGCGCGGCGCGAAGTGGGAAATGGTGGTTTTGAGGCAGAAGGCAGCAGGAAAGCCTGCAGCCCCCAGGTGTGTGGGGCTACGCAAGCCGTTCCCAAAGAGCTTTAGAACAAGGCATAGTTTTCCCTGCTGGCTCTTTGGGCGTGGGACCAACCTCCAGACATATGGCCATTTTTGGGCCTGGCGCGGCGCCAATTGCGAAAGGGTTCTTCTGAGGCTGAAAGAGCGAGAAAAGCCTGCAGCCCCCAGGTGTGTGGGGCTACGCAAGTGGTTCCCCAAGAGCTTTAGAACAAGGCATAGTTTTCCCTGCTGGCTCTTTGGGCGCGGGACCAATCTCCAGACATATGGCCATTTTTGGGCCTGGCGCGGCGCCAAGTGCGAAAGGGTTCTTCTGAGGCTGAAGAGAGCAGGAAAGCCTGTAGCCCCCAGGTGTGTGGGGCTACACAAGCGGTTCCCAAAGAGCTTTAGAACAAGGCATAGTTTTCCCTGCTGGCTCTTTGGGCATGGGACCAGTCTCCAGACATATGGCCATTTTTGGGCCTGGCGCAGCGCCAAGTGGGAAAGGGTTCTTCTGAGGCTAAAAGCGCGAGGAAAGCCTGCAGCCCCCAGGTGTGTGGGGCTACGCAAGCGGTTCCCAAAGAGCTTTAGAACAAGGCATAGTTTTCCCTGCTGGCTCTTTGGGAAAGGGACCAATCTCCAGACATATGGCCATTTTTGGGCCTGGCGTGACGCCATGTGGGAAAGGGTGTTTTTGAGGCTGAAGGCAGCAGGAAAGCCTGCAGCCCCCAGGTGTGTGGGGCTACGCAAGCGGTTCCCAAAGAGCTTTAGAACAAGGCATAGTTTTCCCTGCTAGCTCTTTGGGAAAGGGACCAATCTCCAGACATATGGCCATTTTTGGGCCTGGCGCGGCGCCAAGTGCGAAAGGGTTCTTCTGAGGCTGAAGGCAGCAGGAAAGCCTGTAGCCCCCAGGTGTGTGGGGCTACGCAAGCGGTTCCCAAAGAGCTTTAGAACAAGGCATAGTTTTCCCTGCTGGCTCTTTGGGAAAGGGACCAATCTCCAGACATATGGCCATTTTTGGGCCTGGCGTGACGCCATGTGGGAAAGGGTGGTTTTGAGGCTGAAGGCAGCAGGAAAGCCTGCAGCCCCCAGGTCTGTGGGGCTACGCAAGCGGTTCCCAAAGAGCTTTAGAACAAGGCATAGTTTTCCCTGCTGGCTCTTTGGGCGTGGCACCAGTCTCCAGACATATGGCCATTTTTGTGCCTGGCGTGACGCCAAGTGGGAAAGGGTGGTTTTGAGGCTGAAGGCAGCAGGAAAGCCTGCAGCCCCCAGGTGTGTGGGGCTACGCAAGCGGTTCCCAAAAGCTTTACAACAAGGCATAGTTTTCCCTGCTGGCTCTTTGGGCGTGGGACCAGTCTCCAGCCATATGGCTATTTCTGGGCCTGGCGCGGCGCGAAGTGGGAAATGGTGGTTTTGAGGCAGAAGGCAGCAGGAAAGCCTGCAGCCCCCAGGTGTGTGGGGCTACGCAAGCTGTTCCCAAAGAGCTTTAGAACAAGGCATAATTTTCCCTGCTGGCTCTTTGGGCGTGGGACCAGTCTCCAGCCATATGGCCATTTTTGGGCCTGGCGCGGCGCCAAGTGGGAAAGGGTGGTTTTGAGGCTGAAGGCAGCAGGAAAGCCTGCAGCCCCCAGGTGTGTGGGGCTACGCAAGCGGTTCCCAAAGAGCTTTAGAACAAGGCATAGTTTTCCCTGCTGGCTCTTTGGGCGTGGAACCTATCTCCAGACATATGGCTATTTTTGGGCCTGGCGCGGCGCCAAGTGCGAAAGGGTTCTTCTGAGGCTGAAGAGAGCAGGAAAGCCTGCAGCCCCCAGGTGTGTGGGGCTACGCAAGCGGTTCCCAAAGAGCTTTAGAACAAGGCATAGTTTTCCCTGCTGGCTCTTTGGGCGTGGGACCAGTCTCCAGACATATGGCCATTTTTGGGCCTGGCGCGGCGCCAAGTGCGAAAGGGTTCTTCTGAGGCTGAAAGCGCGAGAAAAGCCTGCAGCCCCCAGGTGTGTGGGGCTACGCAAGCGGTTCCCAAAGAGCTTTAGAACAAGGCATAGTTTTAGGACAAGAGGCAATGGGCACAAACTGGAACATAGGAAGTTCCACCTAAACATGAGGAGGAACTTCTTTACCTTGAGGGTGGCAGAGCACTGGAACAGGCTGCCCAGAGAGGTGGTGGAGTCTCCAACTCTGGAGACATTCAAAACCCACCTGGACGTGTTCCTGTGTAACCTACTCTAGGTGACCCTGCTCTGGCAGGGGGGTTGGACTAGATGATCTCCAGAGGTCCCTTCCAACCCTATGATTCTATGATTCTATGATTCTATGATGATTCCCTGCTGGCTCTTTGGGCGTGGGACCAATCTCCAGACATATGGCCATTTTTGTGCCTGGCGCGGCGCCAAGTGGGAAAGGGTGGTTTTGAGGCTGAAGGCAGCAGGAAAGCCTGCAGCCCCCAGGTGTGTGGGGCTACGCAAGCGGTTCCCAAAGAGCTTTAGAACAAGGCATAGTTTTTCCTGCTGGCTCTTTGGGCGTGGGACCAGTCTCCAGACATATGGCCATTTTTGTGCCTGGCGTGACGCCAAATGGGAAAGGGTGCTTTTGAGGCTGAAGGCAGCAGGAAAGCCTGCAGCCCCCAGGTGTGTGGGGCTACGCAAGCGGTTCCCAAAGAGCTTTAGAACAAGGCATAGTTTTCCCTGCTGGCTCTTTGGGCGTGGAACCTATCTCCAGACATATGGCTATTTTTGGGCCTGGCACACCTCCAAGTGCGAAAGGGTTCTTCTGAGGCTGAAGAGAGCAGGAAAGCCTGCAGCCCCCAGGTGTGTGGGGCTACGCAAGCGGTTCCCAAAGAGCTTTAGAACAAGGCATAGTTTTCCCTGCTGGTTCTTTGGGAAAGGGACCAATCTCCAGACATATGGCCATTTTTGGGCCTGGCGCGGCGCCAAGTGGGAAAGCGTGCTTTTGAGGCTGAAGAGAGCAGGAAAGCCTGCAGCCCCCAGGTGTGTGGGGCTACGCAAGCGGTTCCCAAAGAGCTTTAGAACAAGGCATAGTTTTCCCTGCTGGCTCTTTGGGCGTGGGACCAATCTCCAGACATATGGCCATTTTTGGGCCTGGCGCGGAGCCAAGTGCGAAAGGGTTCTTCTGAGGCTGAAGAGAGCAGGAAAGCCTGTAGCCCCCAGGTGTGTGGGGCTACGCAAGCGGTTCCCAAAGAGCTTTACAACAAGGCATAGTTTTCCCTGCTGGCTCTTTGGGCGTGGGACCAGTCTCCAGACATATGGCCATTTTTGGGCCTGGCGCGGCGCCAAGTGCGAAAGGGTTCTTCTGAGGCTGAAAGCGCGAGGAAAGCCTGCAGCCCCCAGGTGTGTGGGGCTACGCAAGCGGTTCCCAAAGAGCTTTAGAACAAGGCATAGTTTTCCCTGCTGGCTCTTTGGGCGTGGGACCAATCTCCAGACATATGGCCATTTTTGGGCCTGGCGCGGCGCCAAGTGCGAAAGGGTTCTTCTGAGGCTGAAGAGAGCAGGAAAGCCTGCAGCCCCCAGGTGTGTGGGGCTACGCAAGCGGTTCCCAAAGAGCTTTAGAACAAGGCATAGTTTTCCCTGCTGGCTCTTTGGGCGTGGGACCAGTCTCCAGACATATGGCCATTTTTGGGCCTGGCGTGACGCCAAGTGGGAAAGGGTGGTTTTGAGGCTGAAGGCAGCAGGAAAGCCTGCAGCCCCCAGGTGTGTGGGGCTACGCAAGCGGTTCCCAAAGAGCTTTAGAACAAGGCATAGTTTTCCCTGCTGGCTCTTTGGGCGTGGGACCAGTCTCCAGCCATATGGCTATTTCTGGGCATGGCGCGGCGCCAAGTGGGAAAGGGTGGTTTTGAGGCTGAAGGCAGCAGGAAAGCCTGCAGCCCCCAGGTGTGTGGGGCTACGCAAGCGGTTCCCAAAGAGCTTTAGAACAAGGCATAGTTTTCCCTGCTGGCTCTTTGGGCGTGGGACCAATCTCCAGACATATGGCCATTTTTGTGCCTGGCGCGGCGCCAAGTGGGAAAGGGTGGTTTTGAGGCTGAAGGCAGCAGGAAAGCCT
This sequence comes from Chroicocephalus ridibundus, assembly GCF_963924245.1. NCBI lineage: Eukaryota > Metazoa > Chordata > Aves > Charadriiformes > Laridae > Chroicocephalus > Chroicocephalus ridibundus. The sequence continues at coordinate 18,214 of NW_026961578.1, read as the reverse complement.
GCAGCCCCCAGGTGTGTGGGGCTACGCAAGCGGTTCCCAAAGAGCTTTAGAACAAGGCATAGTTTTCCCTGCTGGCTCTTTGGGCGTGGGACCAGTCTCCAGACATATGGCCATTTTTGGGCCTGGCGTGACGCCAAGTGGGAAAGGGTGGTTTTGAGGCTGAAGGCAGCAGGAAAGCCTGCAGCCCCCAGGTGTGTGGGGCTACGCAAGCGGTTCCCAAAGAGCTTTAGAACAAGGCATAGTTTTCCCTGCTGGCTCTTTGGGCGTGGGACCAGTCTCCAGACATATGGCCATTTTTGTGCCTGGCGTGACGCCAAGTGGGAAAGGGTGGTTTTGAGGCTGAAGGCAGCAGGAAAGCCTGCAGCCCCCAGGTGTGTGGGGCTACGCAAGCCGTTCCCAAAGAGCTTTAGAACAAGGCATAGTTTTCCTTGCTGGCTCTTTGGGCGTGGGACCAACCTCCAGACATATGGCCATTTTTGGGCCTGGCGCGGCGCCAATTGCGAAAGGGTTCTTCTGAGGCTGAAAGCGCGAGAAAAGCCTGCAGCCCCCAGTTTGTGTGGGGCTACGCAAGCGGTTCCCCAAGAGCTTTAGAACAAGGCATAGTTTTCCCTGCTGGCTCTTTGGGCGTGGGACCAATCTCCAGACATATGGCCATTTTTGGGCCTGGCGCGGCGCCAAGTGGGAAAGGGTGGTTTTGAGGCTGAAGGCAGCAGGAAAGCCTGTAGCCCCCAGGTGTGTGGGGCTACGCAAGCGGTTCCCAAAGAGCTTTAGAACAAGGCATAGTTTTCCCTGCTGGCTCTTTGGGCGTGGAACAAATCTCCAGACATATGGCCATTTTTGTGCCTGGCGTGGCGCCAAGTGCGAAAGGGTGGTTTTGAGGCTGAAGGCAGCAGGAAAGCCTGCAGCCCCCAGGTGTGTGGGGCTACGCAAGCGGTTCCCAAAGAGCTTTAGAACAAGGCATAGTTTTCCCTGCTGGCTCTTTGGGCGTGGGACCAGTCTCCAGACATATGGCCATTTTTGGGCCTGGCGTGTCGCCATGTGGGAAAGGGTGGTTTTGAGGCTGAAGGCAGCAGGAAAGCCTGCAGCCCCCAGGTCTGTAGGGCTACGCAAGCGGTTCCCAAAGAGCTTTAGAACAAGGCATAATTTTCCGTGCTGGCTCTTTGGGCGTGGGACCAGTCTCCAGCCATATGGCTATTTTTGGGCCTGGCGCGGCGCCAAGTGAGAAAGGGTGCTTTTGAGGCTGAAGGCAGCAGGAAAGCCTGCAGCCCCCAGGTGTGTGGGGCTACGCAAGCGGTTCCCAAAGAGCTTTAGAACAAGGCATAGTTTTCCCTGCTGGCTCTTTGGGCGTGGGACCAGTCTCCAGACATATGGCCATTTTTGTGCCTGGCGCGGCGCCAAGTGCGAAAGGGTTCTTCTGAGGCTGAAAGCGCGAGAAAAGCCTGCAGCCCCCAGGTGTGTGGGGCTACGCAAGCGGTTCCCAAAGAGCTTTAGAACAAGGCATAGTTTTCCCTGCTGGCTCTTTGGGGGCGGGACCAATCTCCAGACATATGGCCATTTTTGTGCCTGGTGCGGCTCCAAGTGGGAAAGGGTGCTTTTGAGGCTGAAGAGAGCAGGAAAGCCTGCAGCCCCCAGGTGTGTGGGGCTACGCAAGCGGTTCCCAAAGAGCTTTAGAACAAGGCATAGTTTTCCGTGCTGGCTCTTTGGGCGTGGGACCAGTCTCCAGACATATGGCTATTTTTGGGCGTGGCGCACCTCCAAGTGCGAAAGGGTTCTTCTGAGGATGAAGAGAGCAGGAAAGCCTGCAGCCCCCAGGTGTGTGGGGCTACGCAAGCGGTTCCCAAAGAGCTTTACAACAAGGCATAGTTTTCCCTGCTGGCTCTTTGGGAAAGGGACCAATCTCCAGCCATATGGCCATTTTTGGGCCTGGCGCGGCGCCAAGTGCGAAAGGGTTCTTCTGAGGCTGAAGGCAGCAGGAAAGCCTGCAGCCCCCAGGTGTGTGGGGCTACGCAAGCGGTTCCCAAAGAGCTTTAGAACAAGGCATAGTTTTCCCTGCTGGCTCTTTGGGCGTGGGACCAGTCTCCAGACATATGGCCATTTTTGTGCCTGGCGCGGCGCCAAGTGCGAAAGGGTTCTTCTGAGGCTGAAAGCGCGAGGAAAGCCTGCAGCCCCCAGGTGTGTGGGGCTACGCAAGCGGTTCCCAAAGAGCTTTAGAACAAGGCATAGTTTTCCCTGCTGGCTCTTTGGGCGTGGAACCAATCTCCAGACATATGGCCATTTTTGTGCCTGGCGCGGCGCCAAGTGGGAAAGCGTGCTTTTGAGGCTGAAGAGAGCAGGAAAGCCTGCAGCCCCCAGGTGTGTGGGGCTACGCAAGCCGTTCCCAAAGAGCTTTAGAACAAGGCATAGTTTTCCCTGCTGGCTCTTTGGGCGTGGAACAAATCTCCAGACATATGGCCATTTTTGTGCCTGGCGTGGCGCCAAGTGCGAAAGGGTTCTTCTGAGGCTGAAGAGAGCAGGAAAGCCTGCAGCCCCCAGGTGTGTGGGGCTACGCAAGCGGTTCCCAAAGAGCTTTAGAACAAGGCATAGTTTTCCCTGCTGGCTCTTTGGGCGTGGGACCAGTCTCCAGACATATGGCCATTTTTGGGCCTGGCGCGGCGCCAAGTGGGAAAGCGTGCTTTTGAGGCTGAAGACAGCAGGAAAGCCTGCAGCCCCCACGTGTGTGGGGCTACGCAAGCGGTTCCCAAAGAGCTTTAGAACAAGGCATAGTTTTCCCTGCTGGCTCTTTGGGCGTGGGACCAGTCTCCAGACATATGTCCATTTTTGGGCCTGGCGTGACGCCATGTGGGAAAGGGTGGTTTTGAGGCTGAAGGCAGCAGGAAAGCCTGCAGCCCCCAGGTGTGTGGGGCTACGCAAGCGGTTCCCAAAGAGCTTTAGAACAAGGCATAGTTTTCCCTGCTGGCTCTTTGGGCGTGGAACAAATCTCCAGACATATGGCCATTTTTGTGCCTGGCGTGGCGCCAAGTGCGAAAGGGTTCTTCTGAGGCTGAAGAGAGCAGGAAAGCCTGCAGCCCCCAGGTGTGTGGGGCTACGCAAGCGGTTCCCAAAGAGCTTTAGAACAAGGCATAGTTTTCCCTGCTGGCTCTTTGGGCGTGGGACCAGTCTCCAGACATATGGCCATTTTTGGGCCTGGCGCGGCGCCAAGTGGGAAAGGGTGCTTTTGAGGCTGAAGAGAGCAGGAAAGCCTGCAGCCCCCAGGTGTGTGGGGCTACGCAAGCGGTTCCCAAAGAGCTTTAGAACAAGGCATAGTTTTCCCTGCTGGCTCTTTGGGCGTGGAACAAATCTCCAGACATATGGCCATTTTTGTGCCTGGCGCGGCACCAAGTGGGAAAGGGTTCTTCTGAGGCTGAAAGCGCGAGAAAAGCCTGCACCCCCAGTTTGTGTGGGGCTACGCAAGCGGTTCCCCAAGAGCTTTAGAACAAGGCATAGTTTTCCCTGCTGGCTCTTTGGGCGTGGGACCAGTCTCCAGACATATGGCCATTTTTGTGCCTGGCGTGACGCCATGTGCGAAAGGGTTCTTCTGAGACTGAAAGCGCGAGAAAAGCCTGCAGCCCCCAGTTTGTGTGGGGCTACGCAAGCGGTTCCCAAAGTGCTTTAGAACAAGGCATAGTTTTCCCTGCTGGCTCTTTGGGCGTGGGACCAGTCTCCAGACATATGGCCATTTTTGGGCCTGGCGTGACGCCATGTGCGAAAGGGTTCTTCTGAGGCTGAAAGCGCGAGAAAAGCCTGCAGCCCCCAGTTTGTGTGGGGCTACGCAAGCGGTTCCCAAAGAGCTTTAGAACAAGGCATAGTTTTCCCTGCTGGCTCTTTGGGCGTGGGACCAGTCTCCAGCCATATGGACATTTTTGGGCCTGGCGCGGCACCAAGTGTGAAAGGGTGGTTTTGAGGCTGAAGGCAGCAGGAAAGCCTGCAGCCCCCAGGTGTGTGGGGCTACGCAAGCGGTTCCCAAAGAGCTTTAGAACAAGGCATAGTTTTCCCTGCTGGCTCTTTGGGCGTGGGACCAGTCTCCAGCCATATGGCCATTTTTGGGCCTGGCGCGGCGCCAAGTGGGAAAGGGTGCTTTTGAGGCTGAAGAGAGCAGGAAAGCCTGCAGCCCCCAGGTGTGTGGGGCTACGCAAGCCGTTCCCAAAGAGCTTTAGAACAAGGTATAGTTTTCCCTGCTGGCTCTTTGGGCGTGGAACAAATCTCCAGACATATGGCCATTTTTGTGCCTGGCGCGGCACCAAGTGGGAAAGGGTTCTTCTGAGGCTGAAAGCGCGAGAAAAGCCTGCAGCCCCCAGTTTGTGTGGGGCTACGCAAGCGGTTCCCAAAGAGCTTTAGAACAAGGCATAGTTTTCCCTGCTGGCTCTTTGGGCGTGGGACCAGTCTCCAGACATATGGCCATTTTTGTGCCTGGCGTGACGCCATGTGCGAAAGGGTTCTTCTGAGGCTGAAAGCGCGAGAAAAGCCTGCAGCCCCCAGTTTGTGTGGGGCTACGCAAGCGGTTCCCCAAGAGCTTTAGAACAAGGCATAGTTTTCCCTGCTGGCTCTTTGGGCGTGGGACCAATCTCCAGACATATGGCCATTTTTGGGCCTGGCGTGGCGCCAAGTGGGAAAGGGTGGTTTTGAGGCTGAAGGCAGCAGGAAAGCCTGCAGCCCCCAGGTGTGTGGGGCTACGCAAGCGGTTCCCAAAGAGCTTTAGAACAAGGCATAGTTTTCCCTGCTGGCTCTTTGGGCGTGGCACCAGTCTCCAGACATATGGCCATTTTTGGGCATGGCGCGGCGCCAAGTGGGAAAGGGTGGTTTTGAGGCTGAAGAGAGCAGGAAAGCCTGCAGCCCCCAGGTGTGTGGGGCTACGCAAGCGGTTCCCAAAGAGCTTTAGAACAAGGCATAGTTTTCCCTGCTGGCTCTTTGGGCGTGGGACCAATCTCCAGACATATGGCCATTTTTGGGCCTGGCGTGGCGCCAAGTGGGAAAGGGTGGTTTTGAGGCTGAAGGCAGCAGGAAAGCCTGCAGCCCCCAGGTTTGTGGGGCTACGCAAGCCGTTCCCAAAGAGCTTTAGAACAAGGCATAGTTTTCCCTGCTGGCTCTTTGGGCGTGGGACCAGTCTCCAGACATATGGCCATTTTTGTGCCTGGCGCGGCGCCAAGTGCGAAAGGGTTCTTCTGAGGCTGAAAGCGCGAGAAAAGCCTGCAGCCCCCAGGTGTGTGGGGCTACGCAAGCGGTTCCCCAAGAGCTTTAGAACAAGGCATAGTTTTCCCTGCTGGCTCTTTGGGCGCGGGACCAATCTCCAGACATATGGCCATTTTTGTGCCTGGTGCGGCGCCAAGTGGGAAAGGGTGCTTTTGAGGCTGAAGAGAGCAGGAAAGCCTGCAGCCCCCAGGTGTGTGGGGCTACGCAAGTGGTTCCCAAAGAGCTTTAGAACAAGGCATAGTTTTCCCTGCTGGCTCTTTGGGCGTGGAACCAATCTCCAGACATATGGCTATTTTTGGGCGTGGCGCACCTCCAAGTGCGAAAGGGTTCTTCTGAGGATGAAGAGAGCAGGAAAGCCTGCAGCCCCCAGGTGTGTGGGGCTACGCAAGCGGTTCCCAAAGAGCTTTAGAACAAGGCATAGTTTTCCCTGCTGGCTCTTTGGGAAAGGGACCAATCTCCAGACATATGGCCATTTTTGGGCCTGGCGCGGCGCCAAGTGGGAAAGCGTGCTTTTGAGGCTGAAGGCAGCAGGAAAGCCTGCAGCCCCCAGGTGTGTGGGGCTACGCAAGCGGTTCCCAAAGAGCTTTAGAACAAGGCATAGTTTTCCCTGCTGGCTCTTTGGGAAAGGGACCAATCTCCAGACATATGGCCATTTTTGGGCCTGGCGCGGCGCCAAGTGCGAAAGGGTTCTTCTGAGGCTGAAGGCAGCAGGAACGCCTGCAGCCCCCAGGTGTGTGGGGCTACGCAAGCGGTTCCCAAAGAGCTTTAGAACAAGGCATAGTTTTCCCTGCTGGCTCTTTGGGCGTGGGACCAGTCTCCAGACATATGGCCATTTTTGTGCCTGGCGCGGCGCCAAGTGCGAAAGGGTTCTTCTGAGGCTGAAAGCGCGAGGAAAGCCTGCAGCCCCCAGGTGTGTGGGGCTACGCAAGCGGTTCCCAAAGAGCTTTAGAACAAGGCATAGTTTTCCCTGCTGGCTCTTTGGGAAAGGGACCAATCTCCAGACATATGGCCATTTTTGGGCCTGGCTTGACGCCATGTGGGAAAGGGTGGTTTTGAGGCTGAAGGCAGCAGGAAAGCCTGCAGCCCCCAGGTGTGTGGGGCTACGCAAGTGGTTCCCAAAGAGCTTTAGAACAAGGCATAGTTTTCCCTGCTGGCTCTTTGGGCGTGGCACCACTCTCCAGACATATGGCCATTTTTGTGCCTGGCGTGACGCCATGTGGGAAAGGGTGGTTTTGAGGCTGAAGGCAGCAGGAAAGCCTGCAGCCCCCAGTTTGTGTGGGGCTACGCAAACGGTTCCCAAAGAGCTTTAGAACAAGGCATAGTTTTCCCTGCTGGCTCTTTGGGCGTGGGACCAACCTCCAGACATATGGCCATTTTTGGGCCTGGCGCGGCGCCAATTGCGAAAGGGTTCTTCTGACGCTGAAAGCGCGAGAAAAGCCTGCAGCCCCCAGTTTGTGTGGGGCTACGCAAGCGGTTCCCAAAGAGCTTTAGAACAAGGCATAGTTTTCCCTGCTGGCTCTTTGGGCGTGGGACCAGTCTCCAGACATATGGCCATTTTTGGGCCTGGCGCGGCGCCAAGTGGGAAAGGGTGGTTTTGAGGCTGAAGGCAGCAGGAAAGCCTGCAGCCCCCAGGTGTGTGGGGCTACGCAAGCGGTTCCCAAAGAGCTTTAGAACAAGGCATAGTTTTCCGTGCTGGCTCTTTGGGCGTGGGACCAATCTCCAGACATATGGCCATTTTTGTGCCTGGCGCGGCGCCAAGTGGGAAAGCGTGCTTTTGAGGCTTAAGAGAGCAGGAAAGCCTGCAGCCCCCAGGTGTGTGGGGCTACGCAAGCCGTTCCCAAAGAGCTTTAGAACAAGGCATAGTTTTCCCTGCTGGCTCTTTGGGCGTGGAACAAATCTCCAGACATATGGCCATTTTTGTGCCTGGCGTGGCGCCAAGTGCGAAAGGGTTCTTCTGAGGCTGAAGAGAGCAGGAAAGCCTGCAGCCCCCAGGTGTGTGGGGCTACGCAAGCGGTTCCCCAAGAGCTTTAGAACAAGGCATAGTTTTCCCTGCTGGCTCTTTGGGCGTGGGACCAGTCTCCAGACATATGGCCATTTTTGGGCCTGGCGTGACGCCATGTGGGAAAGGATGGTTTTGAGGCTGAAGGCAGCAGGAAAGCCTGCAGCCCCCAGGTCTGTAGGGCTACGCAAGTGGTTCCCAAAGAGCTTTAGAACAAGGCATAGTTTTCCCTGCTGGCTCTTTGGGCGTGGGACCAGTCTCCAGCCATATGGCTATTTTTGGGCCTGGCGCGGCGCCAAGTGGCAAAGGGTGCTTTTGAGACTGAAGGCAGCAGGAAAGCCTGCAGCCCCCAGGTCTGTGGGGCTATGCAAGCGGTTCCCAAAGAGCTTTAGAACAAGGCATAGTTTTCCCTGCTGGCTCTTTGGGCGTGGGACCAGTCTCCAGACATATGGCCATTTTTGGGCCTGGTGCGGCGCCAAGTGGGAAAGGGTGGTTTTGAGGCTGAAGGCAGCAGGAAAGCCTGTAGCCCCCAGGTGTGTGGGGCTACGCAAGCGGTTCCCAAAGAGCTTTAGAACAAGGCATAATTTTCCGTGCTGGCTCTTTGGGCGTGGGACCAGTCTCCAGCCATATGGCTATTTTTGGGCCTGGCGCGGCGCCAAGTGGGAAAGGGTGCTTTTGAGGCTGAAGGCAGCAGGAAAGCCTGCAGCCCCCAGGTGTGTGGGGCTACGCAAGCGGTTCCCAAAGAGCTTTAGAACAAGGCATAGTTTTCCCTGCTGGCTCTTTGGGCGTGGGACCAGTCTCCAGACATATGGCCATTTTTGTGCCTGGCGCGGCGCCAAGTGCGAAAGGGTTCTTCTGAGGCTGAAAGCGCGAGAAAAGCCTGCAGCCCCCAGGTGTGTGGGGCTACGCAAGCGGTTCCCAAAGAGCTTTAGAACAAGGCATAGTTTTCCCTGCTGGCTCTTTGGGCGCGGGACCAGTCTCCAGACATATGGCCATTTTTGTGCCTGGTGCGGCGCCAAGTGGGAAAGGGTGCTTTTGAGGCTGAAGAGAGCAGGAAAGCCTGCAGCCCCCAGGTGTGTGGGGCTACGCAAGCGGTTCCCCAAGAGCTTTAGAACAAGGCATAGTTTTCCCTGCTGGCTCTTTGGGCGTGGAACCAATCTCCAGACATATGGCTATTTTTGGGCGTGGCGCACCTCCAAGTGCGAAAGGGTTCTTCTGATGCTGAAGAGAGCAGGAAAGCCTGCAGCCCCCAGGTGTGTGGGGCTACGCAAGCGGTTCCCAAAGAGCTTTAGAACAAGGCATAGTTTTTCCTGCTGGCTCTTTGGGAAAGGGACCAATCTCCAGACATATGGCCATTTTTGGGCCTGGCGCGGCGCCAAGTGGGAAAGCGTGCTTTTGAGGCTGAAGGCAGCAGGAAAGCCTGCAGCCCCCAGGTGTGTGGGGCTACGCAAGCGGTTCCCAAAGAGCTTTAGAACAAGGCATAGTTTTCCCTGCTGGCTCTTTGGGCGTAGGACCAATCTCCAGACATATGGCCATTTTTGGGCCTGGCGCGGCGCCAAGTGCGAAAGGGTTCTTCAAAGGCTGAAAGCGCGAGAAAAGCCTGCAGCCCCCAGGTGTGTGGGGCTACGCAAGCGGTTCCCAAAGAGCTTTAGAACAAGGCATAGTTTTCCCTGCTGGCTCTTTGGGCGCGGGACCAGTCTCCAGACATATGGCCATTTTTGTGCCTGGTGCGGCGCCAAGTGGGAAAGGGTGCTTTTGAGGCTGAAGAGAGCAGGAAAGCCTGCAGCCCCCAGGTGTGTGGGGCTACGCAAGCGGTTCCCAAAGAGCTTTAGAACAAGGCATAGTTTTCCCTGCTGGCTCTTTGGGCGTGGAACCAATCTCCAGACATATGGCTATTTTTGGGCGTTGCGCACCTCCAAGTGCGAAAGGGTTCTTCTGATGCTGAAGAGAGCAGGAAAGCCTGCAGCCCCCAGGTGTGTGGGGCTACGCAAGCGGTTCCCAAAGAGCTTTAGAACAAGGCATAGTTTTTCCTGCTGGCTCTTTGGGAAAGGGACCAATCTCCAGACATATGGCCATTTTTGGGCCTGGCGCGGCGCCAAGTGGGAAAGCGTGCTTTTGAGGCTGAAGGCAGCAGGAAAGCCTGCAGCCCCCAGGTGTGTGGGGCTACGCAAGCGGTTCCCAAAGAGCTTTAGAACAAGGCATAGTTTTCCCTGCTGGCTCTTTGGGCGTGGGACCAGTCTCCAGACATATGGCCATTTTTGGGCCTGGCGTGACGCCATGTGGGAAAGGGTGGTTTTGAGGCTGAAGGCAGCAGGAAAGCCTGCAGCCCCCAGGTGTGTGGGGCTACGCAAGTGGTTCCCAAAGAGCTTTAGAACAAGGCATAGTTTTCCCTGCTGGCTCTTTGGGCGTGGCACCACTCTCCAGACATATGGCCATTTTTGTGCCTGGCGTGACGCCATGTGGGAAAGGGTGGTTTTGAGGCTGAAGGCAGCAGGAAAGCCTGCAGCCCCCAGGTGTGTGGGGCTACGCAAGCGGTTCCCAAAGAGCTTTAGAACAAGGCATAGTTTTCCCTGCTGGCTCTTTGGGCGTGGGACCAACCTCCAGACATATGGCCATTTTTGGGCCTGGTGCGGCGCCAATTGCGAAAGGGTTCTTCTGACGCTGAAAGCGCGAGAAAAGCCTGCAGCCCCCAGTTTGTGTGGGGCTACGCAAGCGGTTCCCAAAGAGCTTTAGAACAAGGCATAGTTTTCCCTGCTGGCTCTTTGGGCGTGGGACCAGTCTCCAGACATATGGCCATTTTTGGGCCTGGCGCGGCGCCAAGTGGGAAAGGGTGGTTTTGAGGCTGAAGGCAGCAGGAAAGCCTGCAGCCCCCAGGTGTGTGGGGCTACGCAAGCGGTTCCCAAAGAGCTTTAGAACAAGGCATAGTTTTCCCTGCTGGCTCTTTGGGCGTGGAACCATCTCCAGACATATGGCCATTTTTGTGCCTGGCGCGGCGCCAAGTGGGAAAGGGTGCTTTTGAGGCTGAAGAGAGCAGGAAAGCCTGCAGCCCCCAGGTGTGTGGGGCTACGCAAGCCGTTCCCAAAGAGCTTTAGAACAAGGCATAGTTTTCCCTGCTGGCTCTTTGGGCGTGGGACCAGTCTCCAGACATATGGCCATTTTTGGGCCTGGCGTGGCGCCAAGTGCGAAAGGGTTCTTCTGAGGCCGAAGAGAGCAGGAAAGCCTGCAGCCCCCAGGTGTGTGGGGCTACGCAAGCGGTTCCCCAAGAGCTTTAGAACAAGGCATAGTTTTCCCTGCTGGCTCTTTGGGCGTGGGACCAGTCTCCAGACATATGGCCATTTTTGGGCCTGGCGTGACGCCATGTGGGAAAGGGTGGTTTTGAGGCTGAAGGCAGCAGGAAAGCCTGCAGCCCCCAGGTGTGTGGGGCTACGCAAGCGGTTCCCCAAGAGCTTTAGAACAAGGCATAGTTTTCCCTGCTGGCTCTTTGGGCGCGGGACCAATCTCCAGACATATGGCCATTTTTGGGCCTGGCGTGACGCCATGTGGGAAAGGGTGGTTTTGAGGCTGAAGGCAGCAGGAAAGCCTGCAGCCCCCAGGTGTGTGGGGCTACGCAAGCGGTTCCCAAAGAGCTTTAGAACAAGGCATAATTTTCCGTGCTGGCTCTTTGGGCGTGGGACCAGTCTCCAGCCATATGGCTATTTTTGGGCCTGGCGCGGCGCCAAGTGGGAAAGGGTGCTTTTGAGGCTGAAGGCAGCAGGAAAGCCTGCAGCCCCCAGGTGTGTGGGGCTACGCAAGCGGTTCCCAAAGAGCTTTAGAACAAGGCATAGTTTTCCCTGCTGGCTCTTTGGGCGTGGGACCAGTCTCCAGACATATGGCCATTTTTGTGCCTGGCGCGGCGCCAAGTGCGAAAGGGTTCTTCTGAGGCTGAAAGCGCGAGAAAAGCCTGCAGCCCCCAGGTGTGTGGGGCTACGCAAGCGGTTCCCCAAGAGCTTTAGAACAAGGCATAGTTTTCCCTGCTGGCTCTTTGGGAAAGGGACCAATCTCCAGACATATGGCCATTTTTGTGCCTGGTGCGGCGCCAAGTGGGAAAGGGTGCTTTTGAGGCTGAAGGCAGCAGGAAAGCCTGTAACCCCCAGGTGTGTGGGGCTACGCAAGCGGTTCCCAAAGAGCTTTAGAACAAGGCATAGTTTTCCCTGCTGGCTCTTTGGGCGTGGGACCAATCTCCAGACATATGGCCATTTTTGGGCCTGGCGTGACGCCATGTGGGAAAGGATGGTTTTGAGGCTGAAGGCAGCAGGAAAGCCTGCAGCCCCCAGGTCTGTAGGGCTACGCAAGTGGTTCCCAAAGAGCTTTAGAACAAGGCATAGTTTTCCCTGCTGGCTCTTTGGGCGTGGGACCAGTCTCCAGCCATATGGCTATTTTTGGGCCTGGCGCGGCGCCAAGTGGGAAAGGGTGCTTTTGAGACTGAAGGCAGCAGGAAAGCCTGCAGACCCCAGGTCTGTGGGGCTACGCAAGCGGTTCACAAAGAGCTTTAGAACAAGGCATAGTTTTCCCTGCTGGCTCTTTGGGCGTGGGACCAGTCTCCAGACATATGGCCATTTTTGGGCCTGGTGCGGCGCCAAGTGGGAAAGGGTGATTTTGAGGCTGAAGGCAGCAGGAAAGCCTGTAGCCCCCAGGTGTGTGGGGCTACGCAAGCGGTTCCCAAAGAGCTTTAGAACAAGGCATAGTTTTCCCTGCTGGCTCTTTGGGCGTGGGACCAATCTCCAGACATATGGCCATTTTTGGGCCTGGCGCGGCGCCAAGTGCGAAAGGGTTCTTCTGAGGCTGAAGAGAGCAGGAAAACCTGTAACCCCCAGGTGTGTGGGGCTACGCAAGCGGTTCCCAAAGAGCTTTAGAACAAGGCATAGTTTTCCCTGCTGGCTCTTTGGGCGTGGGACCAGTCTCCAGACATATGGCCATTTTTGGGCCTGGCGCGGCGCCAAGTGGGAAAGGGTGGTTTTGAGGCTGAAGGCAGCAGGAAAGCCTGCAGCCACCAGGTGTGTGGGGCTACGCAAGCGGTTCCCAAAGAGCTTTAGAACAAGGCATAGTTTTCCCTGCTGGCTCTTTGGGCGTGGGACCAGTCTCCAGACATATGGCCATTTTTGGGCCTGGCGTGACGCCATGTGGGAAAGGATGGTTTTGAGGCTGAAGGCAGCAGGAAAGCCTGCAGCCCCCAGGTCTGTAGGGCTACGCAAGTGGTTCCCAAAGAGCTTTAGAACAAGGCATAGTTTTCCCTGCTGGCTCTTTGGGCGTGGGACCAGTCTCCAGCCATATGGATATTTTTGGGCCTGGCGCGGCGCCAAGTGGGAAAGGGTGCTTTTGAGACTGAAGGCAGCAGGAAAGCCTGCAGCCCCCAGGTGTGTGGGGCTACGCAAGCGGTTCCCAAAGAGCTTTAGAACAAGGCATAGTTTTCCCTGCTGGCTCTTTGGGCGTGGGACCAGTCTCCAGACATATGGCCATTTTTGGGCCTGGTGCGGCGCCAAGTGGGAAAGGGTGGTTTTGAGGCTGAAGGCAGCAGGAAAGCCTGTAGCCCCCAGGTGTGTGGGGCTACGCAAGCGGTTCCCAAAGAGCTTTAGAACAAGGCATAATTTTCCGTGCTGGCTCTTTGGGCGTGGGACCAGTCTCCAGCCATATGGCTATTTTTGGGCCTGGCGCGGCGCCAAGTGGGAAAGGGTGCTTTTGAGGCTGAAGGCAGCAGGAAAGCCTGCAGCCCCCAGGTGTGTGGGGCTACGCAAGCGGTTCCCAAAGAGCTTTAGAACAAGGCATAGTTTTCCCTGCTGGCTCTTTGGGCGTGGGACCAGTCTCCAGACATATGGCCATTTTTGTGCCTGGCGCGGCGCCAAGTGCGAAAGGGTTCTTCTGAGGCTGAAAGCGCGAGAAAAGCCTGCAGCCCCCAGGTGTGTGGGGCTACGCAAGCGGTTCCCAAAGAGCTTTAGAACAAGGCATAGTTTTCCCTGCTGGCTCTTTGGGAAAGGGACCAATCTCCAGACATATGGCCATTTTTGTGCCTGGTGCGGCGCCAAGTGGGAAAGGGTGCTTTTGAGGCTGAAGGCAGCAGGAAAGCCTGTAACCCCCAGGTGTGTGGGGCTACGCAAGCGGTTCCCAAAGAGCTTTAGAACAAGGCATAGTTTTCCCTGCTGGCTCTTTGGGCGTGGGACCAATCTCCAGACATATGGCCATTTTTGGGCCTGGCGCGGCGCCAAGTGCGAAAGGGTTCTTCTGAGGCTGAAGAGAGCAGGAAAGCCTGTAACCCCCAGGTGTGTGGGGCTACGCAAGCGGTTCCCAAAGAGCTTTAGAACAAGGCATAGTTTTCCCTGCTGGCTCTTTGGGCGTGGGACCAGTCTCCAGACATATGGCCATTTTTGGGCCTGGCGCGGCGCCAAGTGCGAAAGGGTTCTTCTGAGGCTGAAAGCGCGAGAAAAGCCTGCAGCCCCCAGGTGTGTGGGGCTACGCAAGCGGTTCCCAAAGAGCTTTAGAACAAGGCATAGTTTTCCCTGCTGGCTCTTTGGGCGTGGGACCAGTCTCCAGACATATGGCCATTTTTGTGCCTGGCGTGACGCCATGTGGGAAAGGGTGGTTTTGAGGCTGAAGGCAGCAGGAAAGCCTGCAGCCCCCAGGTGTGTGGGGCTACGCAAGCGGTTCCCAAAGAGCTTTAGAACAAGGCATAGTTTTCCCTGCTGGCTCTTTGGGCGTGGAACCAATCTCCAGACATATGGCCATTTTTGTGCCTGGCGCGGCGCCAAGTGGGAAAGCGTGCTTTTGAGGCTGAAGAGAGCAGGAAAGCCTGCAGCCCCCAGGTGTGTGGGGCTACGCAAGCCGTTCCCAAAGAGCTTTAGAACAAGGCATAGTTTTCCCTGCTGGCTCTTTGGGCGTGGGACCAGTCTCCAGACATATGGCCATTTTTGTGCCTGGCGCGGCGCCAAGTGCGAAAGGGTTCTTCTGAGGCTGAAAGCGCGAGAAAAGCCTGCAGCCCCCAGGTGTGTGGGGCTACGCAAGCGGTTCCCCAAGAGCTTTAGAACAAGGCATAGTTTTCCCTGCTGGCTCTTTGGGAAAGGGACCAATCTCCAGACATATGGCCATTTTTGTGCCTGGTGCGGCGCCAAGTGGGAAAGGGTGCTTTTGAGGCTGAAGGCAGCAGGAAAGCCTGTAACCCCCAGGTGTGTGGGGCTACGCAAGCGGTTCCCAAAGAGCTTTAGAACAAGGCATAGTTTTCCCTGCTGGCTCTTTGGGCGTGGGACCAATCTCCAGACATATGGCCATTTTTGGGCCTGGCGTGACGCCATGTGGGAAAGGATGGTTTTGAGGCTGAAGGCAGCAGGAAAGCCTGCAGCCCCCAGGTCTGTAGGGCTACGCAAGTGGTTCCCAAAGAGCTTTAGAACAAGGCATAGTTTTCCCTGCTGGCTCTTTGGGCGTGGGACCAGTCTCCAGCCATATGGCTATTTTTGGGCCTGGCGCGGCGCCAAGTGGGAAAGGGTGCTTTTGAGACTGAAGGCAGCAGGAAAGCCTGCAGACCCCAGGTCTGTGGGGCTACGCAAGCGGTTCACAAAGAGCTTTAGAACAAGGCATAGTTTTCCCTGCTGGCTCTTTGGGCGTGGGACCAGTCTCCAGACATATGGCCATTTTTGGGCCTGGTGCGGCGCCAAGTGGGAAAGGGTGATTTTGAGGCTGAAGGCAGCAGGAAAGCCTGTAGCCCCCAGGTGTGTGGGGCTACGCAAGCGGTTCCCAAAGAGCTTTAGAACAAGGCATAGTTTTCCCTGCTGGCTCTTTGGGCGTGGGACCAATCTCCAGACATATGGCCATTTTTGGGCCTGGCGCGGCGCCAAGTGCGAAAGGGTTCTTCTGAGGCTGAAGAGAGCAGGAAAACCTGTAACCCCCAGGTGTGTGGGGCTACGCAAGCGGTTCCCAAAGAGCTTTAGAACAAGGCATAGTTTTCCCTGCTGGCTCTTTGGGCGTGGGACCAGTCTCCAGACATATGGCCATTTTTGGGCCTGGCGCGGCGCCAAGTGGGAAAGGGTGGTTTTGAGGCTGAAGGCAGCAGGAAAGCCTGCAGCCACCAGGTGTGTGGGGCTACGCAAGCGGTTCCCAAAGAGCTTTAGAACAAGGCATAGTTTTCCCTGCTGGCTCTTTGGGCGTGGGACCAGTCTCCAGACATATGGCCATTTTTGAGCCTGGCGTGACGCCATGTGGGAAAGGATGGTTTTGAGGCTGAAGGCAGCAGGAAAGCCTGCAGCCCCCAGGTCTGTAGGGCTACGCAAGTGGTTCCCAAAGAGCTTTAGAACAAGGCATAGTTTTCCCTGCTGGCTCTTTGGGCGTGGGACCAGTCTCCAGCCATATGGATATTTTTGGGCCTGGCGCGGCGCCAAGTGGGAAAGGGTGCTTTTGAGACTGAAGGCAGCAGGAAAGCCTGCAGCCCCCAGGTGTGTGGGGCTACGCAAGCGGTTCCCAAAGAGCTTTAGAACAAGGCATAGTTTTCCCTGCTGGCTCTTTGGGCGTGGGACCAGTCTCCAGACATATGGCCATTTTTGGGCCTGGTGCGGCGCCAAGTGGGAAAGGGTGGTTTTGAGGCTGAAGGCAGCAGGAAAGCCTGTAGCCCCCAGGTGTGTGGGGCTACGCAAGCGGTTCCCAAAGAGCTTTAGAACAAGGCATAATTTTCCGTGCTGGCTCTTTGGGCGTGGGACCAGTCTCCAGCCATATGGCTATTTTTGGGCCTGGCGCGGCGCCAAGTGGGAAAGGGTGCTTTTGAGGCTGAAGGCAGCAGGAAAGCCTGCAGCCCCCAGGTGTGTGGGGCTACGCAAGCGGTTCCCAAAGAGCTTTAGAACAAGGCATAGTTTTCCCTGCTGGCTCTTTGGGCGTGGGACCAGTCTCCAGACATATGGCCATTTTTGTGCCTGGCGCGGCGCCAAGTGCGAAAGGGTTCTTCTGAGGCTGAAAGCGCGAGAAAAGCCTGCAGCCCCCAGGTGTGTGGGGCTACGCAAGCGGTTCCCAAAGAGCTTTAGAACAAGGCATAGTTTTCCCTGCTGGCTCTTTGGGAAAGGGACCAATCTCCAGACATATGGCCATTTTTGTGCCTGGTGCGGCGCCAAGTGGGAAAGGGTGCTTTTGAGGCTGAAGGCAGCAGGAAAGCCTGTAACCCCCAGGTGTGTGGGGCTACGCAAGCGGTTCCCAAAGAGCTTTAGAACAAGGCATAGTTTTCCCTGCTGGCTCTTTGGGCGTGGGACCAATCTCCAGACATATGGCCATTTTTGGGCCTGGCGCGGCGCCAAGTGCGAAAGGGTTCTTCTGAGGCTGAAGAGAGCAGGAAAGCCTGTAACCCCCAGGTGTGTGGGGCTACGCAAGCGGTTCCCAAAGAGCTTTAGAACAAGGCATAGTTTTCCCTGCTGGCTCTTTGGGCGTGGGACCAGTCTCCAGACATATGGCCATTTTTGGGCCTGGCGCGGCGCCAAGTGCGAAAGGGTTCTTCTGAGGCTGAAAGCGCGAGAAAAGCCTGCAGCCCCCAGGTGTGTGGGGCTACGCAAGCGGTTCCCAAAGAGCTTTAGAACAAGGCATAGTTTTCCCTGCTGGCTCTTTGGGCGTGGGACCAGTCTCCAGACATATGGCCATTTTTGTGCCTGGCGTGACGCCATGTGGGAAAGGGTGGTTTTGAGGCTGAAGGCAGCAGGAAAGCCTGCAGCCCCCAGGTGTGTGGGGCTACGCAAGTGGTTCCCAAAGAGCTTTAGAACAAGGCATAGTTTTCCCTGCTGGCTCTTTGGGCGTGGCACCAGTCTCCAGACATATGGCCATTTTTGTGCCTGGCGTGACGCCATGTGGGAAAGGGTGGTTTTGAGGCTGAAGGCAGCAGGAAAGCCTGCAGCCCCCAGGTGTGTGGGGCTACGCAAACGGTTCCCAAAGAGCTTTAGAACAAGGCATAGTTTTCCCTGCTGGCTCTTTGAGCGTGGGACCAACCTCCAGACATATGGCCATTTTTGGGCCTGGCGCGGCGCCAATTGCGAAAGGGTTCTTCTGACGCTGAAAGCGCGAGAAAAGCCTGCAGCCCCCAGTTTGTGTGGGGCTACGCAAGCGGTTCCCAAAGAGCTTTAGAACAAGGCATAGTTTTCCCTGCTGGCTCTTTGGGCGTGGGACCAGTCTCCAGACATATGGCCATTTTTGGGCCTGGCGCGGCGCCAAGTGGGAAAGGGTGGTTTTGAGGCTGAAGGCAGCAGGAAAGCCTGCAGCCCCCAGGTGTGTGGGGCTACGCAAGCGGTTCCCAAAGAGCTTTAGAACAAGGCATAGTTTTCCCTGCTGGCTCTTTGGGCGTGGAACCAATCTCCAGACATATGGCCATTTTTGTGCCTGGCGCGGCGCCAAGTGGGAAAGCGTGCTTTTGAGGCTGAAGAGAGCAGGAAAGCCTGCAGCCCCCAGGTGTGTGGGGCTACGCAAGCCGTTCCCAAAGAGCTTTAGAACAAGGCATAGTTTTCCCTGCTGGCTCTTTGGGCGTGGAACAAATCTCCAGACATATGGCCATTTTTGTGCCTGGCGTGGCGCCAAGTGCGAAAGGGTTCTTCTGAGGCTGAAGAGAGCAGGAAAGCCTGCAGCCCCCAGGTGTGTGGGGCTACGCAAGCGGTTCCCCAAGAGCTTTAGAACAAGGCATAGTTTTCCCTGCTGGCTCTTTGGGCGTGGGACCAGTCTCCAGACATATGGCCATTTTTGTGCCTGGCGTGACGCCATGTGGGAAAGGATGGTTTTGAGGCTGAAGGCAGCAGGAAAGCCTGCAGCCCCCAGGTCTGTAGGGCTACGCAAGTGGTTCCCAAAGAGCTTTAGAACAAGGCATAGTTTTCCCTGCTGGCTCTTTGGGCGTGGGACCAGTCTCCAGCCATATGGCTATTTTTGGGCCTGGCGCGGCGCCAAGTGGGAAAGGGTGCTTTTGAGACTGAAGGCAGCAGGAAAGCCTGCAGCCCCCAGGTGTGTGGGGCTACG